>NC_141687.1:920917603-920975070 GCF_964263255.1 Lissotriton vulgaris | reverse complement strand
ATCTGGTCCACAGTGTACTGCAACCTGCTGCCCCAAATGGTATCTACACCCCTGTTTGTGTAATGAACCACAACTCACAAAGCATAAATATGTTTAATTTTCATTAGAATAAAGGGTGTTCGATGTTCCGGAGGGGCAAGATGGCGGCGGTGTGCTAGACCGCTGTGAGACACCTCCCAAGCCAGCGCTTGGAACACGGAGAAGAAACGGAGATGTCTTGTTCACCAAAGTAATTAATGGGTGTAAAAGGACTTACCCTTCTCCCTGCTACTTCTTTCTCCCAATGACGATATCGAAGAAATGGCTGGGGATCAAGTAGAGAACCGATTCTTGATGGCTACACCGGACCCGACTGCCCTACAGCTCCGCTTTTCATTTTGCACTTCGTTGATTGGGGTACTTGTGCTGAGACTGATTGCTCGTATTCAGACCGGAGAGGCGGCCACACAAAAGAAGCTAGTTAGCCCTCCAGGGCTAGTCGAACCGACTTGGCTTCCCGACGTCGCTCCTCCTTCACTGAGTAACTCTTTCGATATGGCGCCGAAAAACGCTGCAACGATAGCTGCCGCCGCAGCCAAGACTAGAGCAGCAAAGCAGGCTCTCCACAACAGAGAACTCATGGCAAAACGAGGCGGCGCACGACTGGAGGCGAGCGGCGATTTTGCCGACTCCAACATTACTGCTGGCAAACCGGCAAGAGGACCCAAACAGCAGACTAATACGCCCGTTGCTGGCCCCTCAGTGATCGAGCTGCTCCGGAAGACTCCCACTTCTGCTCCGGTTCTAGCTCCGGCTCCTTCAACCCAGGTGCCGGCAGATCAACCATCAACCCTGAATGCTCAGAGTGCTTTTTCAGGGGCTACAGCGACTTCAAGTGGACAAATCAGGAATGGCAAAGCCAGGTATCGGGGAAAAGTGGACATTAGTGCAATTACTTCAGCGAGTACAGAAAATACTTCTATGAAACTCCAGGAATCTACAGTTGCAATGGCAGGAACAGCAGACCCAAGCGCTGGAGCAGACCCTAACGCTGGAGCACAAGGTATGAAGAGCCATTCTTCATGTGATACTCTTGCTTTCCCTACTGCTTCAATAACCTTATCAACACCTGTAACACCGATAACTCCGGTAGCCCTACCAGTGCTAGTACCAGTAACAGTACTCAATGCTGTTCCAACGGTCCCTAATACCCCTGAGATTGTGGCTGAGCAGGATGGTCAAACGGTGCAGTGTGAGCTGAATCAGGCTATATGTAGTGCTCCAATGAGCGATATGCGGACACTAGAGGCGAGAGATATCTCAAAAAATTTGGAGAATTTGCTGGGGGTTCCTGATGGCAGTGAAAAACCTGATGGAGTTGAGATAACCCCTGACCCTACTGATACTGATAGGGATCCCTCTGATTTTTACTCAATCTCAGAAGGGGTCGAAGACGCAAGATGGTCAGATGACTCTGAGCTCGATATCGATACTAACACTGGGTCTGAGACGGAAAGTGACCATGAGGTGAGAACTGCTGAATCCAGGGAAAATAAGAGAACTGCCTTACGGAAGAATAGGGCCCTGGGATTAACATGGGATTATTCCCCCTCTATGGCACTGGGTTCTCAAGAACATGCCACTGGCTCATGCCCTACACAACGGGGCTCTCCACATCAGCAAGACGCTACGCTCTCCACGGTGATGGACACAGTCCGCCAGGCTATCGCCTCCCATTGAGAGGAAACATCAAGAGATGGACGCAAGGCGCAACTAGCTCTACACAAAGTACAGGGCGTAGTACGCAAATTATCAAAATCTGTCAATACTTTCAACACTCGAATGACAGAAATGGAAGATCGTATAGTCATCAATGAGGCTGAGGCTACAGCGACACAGGAACAGGTCGAATTACATGAAGCAGAGCTAAGTGATGTCAGATGGAAGCTCGAGGACATGGAAAATCGCCTTCGACGTAATAACCTACGCGTCCTTGGAATACCTGAAAATATCGAAGGTACTGACATCCGAGCCTTCATCATCCAACTCTTTAAAGACACACTTCCTGAGCTCTCTTCGTGGAATTGGGAGCTAGAGGTGCAACGAGTGCATAGAACCCCATTTACCCTAAAATCCACCAAGAAACAGGGGAGTTATCCACGAGCAGTCCTGGTATTTTTTGGAAACTTTCTTCTCCGACAAGCCATCTCTGATAGAGTCAGGCCAGAAACTCGACGGACTAGAGACTCCATATCCTATTTCGTAAGACCGGATTTCTGCCACACCACGGTGGAAAGGAGGTGGCGCCCTCAACAGCATTATACCAACACTTTTATTAAGCTCACTGAGTCGATAATACTGATGTTTGTTGGTAAAGCGAGTCGGATATTGTGCAGCGCGTGCACCGTGCGACATGGGTGTGTAGAGCAGATTGCCTCTTAGAACACGCTGAAGTTGTGCAAAGCACCCTGCTGCAGATAAAATAACACACCAAACCAGCTGGACATTGACCATCTATTAAACCCAGAGCACTTCAGTTCCGTCCCTCCTCCCCCTAATTACATCCCTGTCACTCAAGCCCTGAAGCTTTTTACTGAGCCTGCAGAACCACGTCCTTTGCTCTTTTTTCCAAAGCATTGTTCTAGCCTCCAGCCTCCCATCCCCAAATCGAGGGGCTTTTGTCCATGAGCAGAGATTTATCCTAGTGTAGGGGCACATCATAAGGGCTGTCACAGGGGCACACATTTTCAAGTAGTGAAGTGTGGACAGTTGATCCTTCATTAATACTCATTACAACTAGACTTATTCGCCAGGGGGGACACTAAATTATGCATCAAGGTTGCCCAAATTATGAGGCAAGAAAAGACAAATTATGTGGTACAATGTGCAACATTTTTAATACTTTTAATTCATTATTTTGTCATTTTACACATGGTAATGCTCTCTGATGAATGATTTGAGCACCAGTTATGTTACACAAGGACACTTTCATTGTGTGGTAGGCACAGGGAGATAAAGTGATTTGATCAGAATCACAGGATGCTGAGCCCACGCCGAGGCTCCAACTCAGTTCCCCAGCATCATTTGGCACATCAAAGGCTTTGCTGCCCCGCCCCCCGCCGTCACTTATTCACGGCCGCAGGCCTGCCCTCCTCTTGCTGTCTGTAGTTCCTTTCACCCCCGCCGTCGTCCTGCTGTCCGTGGTAACTCTCACTCATTGCTTCTGTTGCATATGTTTAAACTTGCTGTTATATCGGCCCTTGTGTAGCACAAGCAACGGATTACAAATGCTATAGGTGTCACATTTCCACAAGTTAACACTATTAGCATTGTAAATGACAAAGTTATTAATTTCCAAAATTTCAAAACAAAAACATAAATAATAAATTTGTCATTTACAATACTAATCCCTCAAACTTTACTAATGCGAGCCCTATTGCATTGCAAATGCTTGTTAATATATTTAGTTTCAAATAGTAAATGTAAAATATTTTAATACATAACATTAATTTAATACAAGCTAAATAAATGCAACTAATATTAAATAATATTTAAAATATATACATATGTAAGCAAACGCACACATATCTGTGTGCATAAATGTATATATACATATATAGAGTGTAACACTATTATTAAAAAGGTATATTTAACATGATATTACATGTTTAAAAAATGGGTGAGCTTTACTATACCCACTCCAGTCTGTGCAATGGTAGGGAAAACATTGGACTTCGGAGGGGTAAAATTAACTTTTCCCACTTCAGTTTGTACAAAGGTAGGGAAATGTTGGACTTCGGTGGGATTAAATTTACTATTCCTGCACCAGTCTCTGCAACAGTAGGGAAAGCATTGGACTTTGGAGGGGTAAAATTTACTATTCCTATTCCAGTCTGTGCAACAGTTGGGAAAGCATTGGACTTTGGAGGGGTTAAATTAATTAGTCCCACTCCATTCTGTGCAACAGTAGGGAAAGCATTGGACTTCACAGGGATAGCATTTACTATTCCCACTCCAGTATTTGCAACAGTAGGGAAGGTATTTCAATTTAAACACGAAACATATCTAAATAACCCTATTAATGTTCAACAAATATAAAACTCTCAGTAGGAAGATTATTAATTACCCCCCAAAAATTACATATATTACAAAGGAATGAAATAGTTTTATAATTTGTTATCAACCCACACTATACCTCCACACAACTAGCAGTCTTAACTGAAATAAATAAGTAAAACACAAATAATATCATTAATAATCAATTAAATAAATATTTATAAATAAAAATATATTACTTTAATAACTTCCCAGCCTATGCTCCTAAAAACCCAGCAGCCTGGACCTAAAATATAACTAAAAAATATAAAAATATAATGATAACACAATTTACATAAATAATAATCAATTAAATAATTAAATATCAATTAAAATCAATAGTTATCAATTAAATCAGTTTCAGTGTTCTAATTGTGTGTATTAAAATGCTGTTCCCTCTTGTAGAAATCAGTTCCAAAATAAGTTTAAATATTATAAAAGCTAATTATTAGTGAAGCAGCATATTCTATAAAATTTGCCTTTAATCCTATACAAAATTGCTTAACTTTCCTTTTCCTTGCGTCAGAACTCGGTTAACCCTGTTGCATTACTTGCCCCTCTGTTGCCACATTATTCCTGAACCCTTTCTTCATTTGGCATGCAGCGGATTTATAATCTCGTCATAGTAGTCATGGTGCATATGTCTATTTAACGTCTTTTCCTAACATATCATTTTCTAGGTATAGTACTTAGGGGAAAAGAAATTCTGACACTAATGGCCAGATTTACTATTCTTTCACGCAATGCAGAAAGGGAACTTGCTGTATTGCATGAAAAGGGGAGAGCGGAAATATGCCATATCTACCAATTTATAAGATTATTCTGCTCTCTGCCAGTGCTGGCACCCTTCAAGGGAGACTGCATTATGGGAAGGAATGTTTTTGGTGCAGAAAGGGATACCGTCCTGCATCAAAACAATCCTTAGAGGCATATTACTCAGCACACATGGAAACAGGAAATAACGAGGAGAAATGAAATATGTTTCTCCTTTTTAAACCTTGCTCAGGCAGGCAGACCATTTTGGCTGGATTGCTGACTTTAATAAATCTGGGTTTGCATCAAAATCCATGGGTGGGTGCAAGGGCATGCCTCCTTGATGAACGGTAATGCAAGGCAGCGGTATGAGCTGTTTTGGGTATTTTGTTTACTAAATCATGTATAGCCAGGCATATCAGGCTTTTCATGGCTCAATATATACAGAAATACATGTTGCTTCAGACATGTCTAAAAAGTGATGCAACCCTGAAGCAAAACGTTTGTAATTCTGGACTTAACCATTTGAATAATCCCAGATGTTCTTAAGTAACAAGTTGGCCATCTTCCAACTTGAGGATTATTGACCCCTTTTTTTAACTTAATTGATATTTTAGTGACCCCTAAGTTGAGGAATGTTTGGAAAAAGACCTGAAGTTGTCAAAGTTCAACTGCCAGGGAACGTGGGTTGCGATGGTTGCACTGGTCCCAGAGCGGCCTGACCACCCTGGTCTAATGAGGTGGTTGGAAGACCACCACCATGAGTCTGGTAGTCAGTGGACCGCAGACTCATATTAACCCCATCCATGCTCATGACGAGCTCAGCTCGTCATGCAGTACAGTGCTCCTGTGCTCATGACGAGCTGAGCTAGTCATGAACAATGGGAAAAAATGAGAATCAGCACAGGAGGAAAATCTCTCTAGAAGCGATGGTGTTAAGGGCCTTATCTTGGAAGCCAGGGGCCCTGGGGCAAGCAAGGAAATATGGCCCCTTTCACTGCTGTTGGGGTAGTAAAATGCCACACTCACCAGCGTTCAATGGGACCCTCTTGGATCTGGTCCACAGTGTACTGCACCTGCTGCCCAAATGGTATCTACACCCCTGTTTGTGTAATGAACACAACTCACAAAGCATAAATATGTTTAATTTTCATTAGAATAAAGGGTGTTCGATGTTCCGGAGGGGCAAGATGGCGGCGGTGTGCTAGACCGCTGTGAGACACCTCCCAAGCCAGCGCTTGGAACACGGAGAAGAAACGGAGATGTCTTGTTCACCAAAGTAATTAATGGGTGTAAAAGGACTTACCCTTCTCCCTGCTACTTCTTTCTCCCAATGACGATATCGAAGAAATGGCTGGGGATCAAGTAGAGAACCGATTCTTGATGGCTACACCGGACCCGACTGCCCTACAGCTCCGCTTTTCATTTTGCACTTCGTTGATTGGGGTACTTGTGCTGAGACTGATTGCTCGTATTCAGACCGGAGAGGCGGCCACACAAAAGAAGCTAGTTAGCCCTCCAGGGCTAGTCGAACCGACTTGGCTTCCCGACGTCGCTCCTCCTTCACTGAGTAACTCTTTCGATATGGCGCCGAAAAACGCTGCAACGATAGCTGCCGCCGCAGCCAAGACTAGAGCAGCAAAGCAGGCTCTCCACAACAGAGAACTCATGGCAAAACGAGGCGGCGCACGACTGGAGGCGAGCGGCGATTTTGCCGACTCCAACATTACTGCTGGCAAACCGGCAAGAGGACCCAAACAGCAGACTAATACGCCCGTTGCTGGCCCCTCAGTGATCGAGCTGCTCCGGAAGACTCCCACTTCTGCTCCGGTTCTAGCTCCGGCTCCTTCAACCCAGGTGCCGGCAGATCAACCATCAACCCTGAATGCTCAGAGTGCTTTTCCAGGGGCTACAGCGACTTCAAGTGGACAAATCAGGAATGGCAAAGCCAGGTATCGGGGAAAAGTGGACATTAGTGCAATTACTTCAGCGAGTACAGAAAATACTTCTATGAAACTCCAGGAATCTACAGTTGCAATGGCAGGAACAGCAGACCCAAGCGCTGGAGCAGACCCTAACGCTGGAGCACAAGGTATGAAGAGCCATTCTTCATGTGATACTCTTGCTTTCCCTACTGCTTCAATAACCTTATCAACACCTGTAACACCGATAACTCCGGTAGCCCTACCAGTGCTAGTACCAGTAACAGTACTCAATGCTGTTCCAACGGTCCCTAATACCCCTGAGATTGTGGCTGAGCAGGATGGTCAAACGGTGCAGTGTGAGCTGAATCAGGCTATATGTAGTGCTCCAATGAGCGATATGCGGACACTAGAGGCGAGAGATATCTCAAAAAATTTGGAGAATTTGCTGGGGGTTCCTGATGGCAGTGAAAAACCTGATGGAGTTGAGATAACCCCTGACCCTACTGATACTGATAGGGATCCCTCTGATTTTTACTCAATCTCAGAAGGGGTCGAAGACGCAAGATGGTCAGATGACTCTGAGCTCGATATCGATACTAACACTGGGTCTGAGACGGAAAGTGACCATGAGGTGAGAACTGCTGAATCCAGGGAAAATAAGAGAACTGCCTTACGGAAGAATAGGGCCCTGGGATTAACATGGGATTATTCCCCCTCTATGGCACTGGGTTCTCAAGAACATGCCACTGGCTCATGCCCTACACAACGGGGCTCTCCACATCAGCAAGACGCTACGCTCTCCACGGTGATGGACACAGTCCGCCAGGCTATCGCCTCCCATTGAGAGGAAACATCAAGAGATGGACGCAAGGCGCAACTAGCTCTACACAAAGTACAGGGCGTAGTACGCAAATTATCAAAATCTGTCAATACTTTCAACACTCGAATGACAGAAATGGAAGATCGTATAGTCATCAATGAGGCTGAGGCTACAGCGACACAGGAACAGGTCGAATTACATGAAGCAGAGCTAAGTGATGTCAGATGGAAGCTCGAGGACATGGAAAATCGCCTTCGACGTAATAACCTACGCGTCCTTGGAATACCTGAAAATATCGAAGGTACTGACATCCGAGCCTTCATCATCCAACTCTTTAAAGACACACTTCCTGAGCTCTCTTCGTGGAATTGGGAGCTAGAGGTGCAACGAGTGCATAGAACCCCATTTACCCTAAAATCCACCAAGAAACAGGGGAGTTATCCACGAGCAGTCCTGGTATTTTTTGGAAACTTTCTTCTCCGACAAGCCATCTCTGATAGAGTCAGGCCAGAAACTCGACGGACTAGAGACTCCATATCCTATTTCGTAAGACCGGATTTCTGCCACACCACGGTGGAAAGGAGGTGGCGCCCTCAACAGCATTATACCAACACTTTTATTAAGCTCACTGAGTCGATAATACTGATGTTTGTTGGTAAAGCGAGTCGGATATTGTGCAGCGCGTGCACCGTGCGACATGGGTGTGTAGAGCAGATTGCCTCTTAGAACACGCTGAAGTTGTGCAAAGCACCCTGCTGCAGATAAAATAACACACCAAACCAGCTGGACATTGACCATCTATTAAACCCAGAGCACTTCAGTTCCGTCCCTCCTCCCCCTAATTACATCCCTGTCACTCAAGCCCTGAAGCTTTTTACTGAGCCTGCAGAACCACGTCCTTTGCTCTTTTTTCCAAAGCATTGTTCTAGCCTCCAGCCTCCCATCCCCAAATCGAGGGGCTTTTGTCCATGAGCAGAGATTTATCCTAGTGTAGGGGCACATCATAAGGGCTGTCACAGGGGCACACATTTTCAAGTAGTGAAGTGTGGACAGTTGATCCTTCATTAATACTCATTACAACTAGACTTATTCGCCAGGGGGGACACTAAATTATGCATCAAGGTTGCCCAAATTATGAGGCAAGAAAAGACAAATTATGTGGTACAATGTGCAACATTTTTAATACTTTTAATTCATTATTTTGTCATTTTACACATGGTAATGCTCTCTGATGAATGATTTGAGCACCAGTTATGTTACACAAGGACACTTTCATTGTGTGGTAGGCGCAGGGAGATAAAGTGATTTGATCAGAATCACAGGATGCTGAGCCCACGCCGAGGCTCCAACTCAGTTCCCCAGCATCATTTGGCACATCAAAGGCTTTGCTGCCCCGCCCCCCGCCGTCACTTATTCACGGCCGCAGGCCTGCCCTCCTCTTGCTGTCTGTAGTTCCTTTCACCCCAGCCGTCGTCCTGCTGTCCGTGGTAACTCTCACTCATTGCTTCTGTTGCATATGTTTAAACTTGCTGTTATATCGGCCCTTGTGTAGCACAAGCAACGGATTACAAATGCTATAGGTGTCACATTTCCACAAGTTAACACTATTAGCATTGTAAATGACAAAGTTATTAATTTCCAAAATTTCAAAACAAAAACATAAATAATAAATTTGTCATTTACAATACTAATCCCTCAAACTTTACTAATGCGAGCCCTATTGCATTGCAAATGCTTGTTAATATATTTAGTTTCAAATAGTAAATGTAAAATATTTTAATACATAACATTAATTTAATACAAGCTAAATAAATGCAACTAATATTAAATAATATTTAAAATATATACATATATAAGCAAACGCACACATATCTGTGTGCATAAATGTATATATACATATATAGAGTGTAACACTATTATTAAAAAGGTATATTTAACATGATATTACATGTTTAAAAAATGGGTGAGCTTTACTATACCCACTCCAGTCTGTGCAATGGTAGGGAAAACATTGGACTTCGGAGGGGTAAAATTAACTTTTCCCACTTCAGTTTGTACAAAGGTAGGGAAATGTTGGACTTCGGTGGGATTAAATTTACTATTCCTGCACCAGTCTCTGCAACAGTAGGGAAAGCATTGGACTTTGGAGGGGTAAAATTTACTATTCCTATTCCAGTCTGTGCAACAGTTGGGAAAGCATTGGACTTTGGAGGGGTTAAATTAATTAGTCCCACTCCATTCTGTGCAACAGTAGGGAAAGCATTGGACTTCACAGGGATAGCATTTACTATTCCCACTCCAGTATTTGCAACAGTAGGGAAGGTATTTCAATTTAAACACGAAACATATCTAAATAACCCTATTAATGTTCAACAAATATAAAACTCTCAGTAGGAAGATTATTAATTACCCCCCAAAAATTACATATATTACAAAGGAATGAAATAGTTTTATAATTTGTTATCAACCCACACTATACCTCCACACAACTAGCAGTCTTAACTGAAATAAATAAGTAAAACACAAATAATATCATTAATAATCAATTAAATAAATATTTATAAATAAAAATATATTACTTTAATAACTTCCCAGCCTATGCTCCTAAAAACCCAGCAGCCTGGACCTAAAATATAACTAAAAAATATAAAAATATAATGATAACACAATTTACATAAATAATAATCAATTAAATAATTAAATATCAATTAAAATCAATAGTTATCAATTAAATCAGTTTCAGTGTTCTAATTGTGTGTATTAAAATGCTGTTCCATCTTGTAGAAATCAGTTCCAAAATAAGTTTAAATATTATAAAAGCTAATTATTAGTGAAGCAGCATATTCTATAAAATTTGCCTTTAATCCTATACAAAATTGCTTAACTTTCCTTTTCCTTGCGTCAGAACTCGGTTAACCCTGTTGCATTACTTGCCCCTCTGTTGCCACATTATTCCTGAACCCTTTCTTCATTTGGCATGCAGCGGATTTATAATCTCGTCATAGTAGTCATGGTGCATATGTCTATTTAACGTCTTTTCCTAACATATCATTTTCTAGGTATAGTACTTAGGGGAAAAGAAATTCTGACACTAATGGCCAGATTTACTATTCTTTCACGCAATGCAGAAAGGGAACTTGCTGTATTGCATGAAAAGGGGAGAGCGGAAATATGCCATATCTACCAATTTATAAGATTATTCTGCTCTCTGCCAGTGCTGGCACCCTTCAAGGGAGACTGCATTATGGGAAGGAATGTTTTTGGTGCAGAAAGGGATACCGTCCTGCATCAAAACAATCCTTAGAGGCATATTACTCAGCACACATGGAAACAGGAAATAACGAGGAGAAATGAAATATGTTTCTCCTTTTTAAACCTTGCTCAGGCAGGCAGACCATTTTGGCTGGATTGCTGACTTTAATAAATCTGGGTTTGCATCAAAATCCATGGGTGGGTGCAAGGGCATGCCTCCTTGATGAACGGTAATGCAAGGCAGCGGTATGAGCTGTTTTGGGTATTTTGTTTACTAAATCATGTATAGCCAGGCATATCAGGCTTTTCATGGCTCAATATATACAGAAATACATGTTGCTTCAGACATGTCTAAAAAGTGATGCAACCCTGAAGCAAAACGTTTGTAATTCTGGACTTAACCATTTGAATAATCCCAGATGTTCTTAAGTAACAAGTTGGCCATCTTCCAACTTGAGGATTATTGACCCCTTTTTTTAACTTAATTGATATTTTAGTGACCCCTAAGTTGAGGAATGTTTGGAAAAAGACCTGAAGTTGTCAAAGTTCAACTGCCAGGGAACGTGGGTTGCGATGGTTGCACTGGTCCCAGAGCGGCCTGACCACCCTGGTCTAATGAGGTGGTTGGAAGACCACCACCATGAGTCTGGTAGTCAGTGGACCGCAGACTCATATTAACCCCATCCCTGCTCATGACGAGCTCAGCTCGTCATGCAGTACAGTGCTCCTGTGCTCATGACGAGCTGAGCTAGTCATGAACAATGGGAAAAAATGAGAATCAGCACAGGAGGAAAATCTCTCTAGCAGCGATGGTGTTAAGGGCCTTATCTTGGAAGCCAGGGGCCCTGGGGCAAGCAAGGAAATATGGCCCCTTTCACTGCTGTTGGGGTAGTAAAATGCCACACTCACCAGCGTTCAATGGGACCCTCTTGGATCTGGTCCACAGTGTACTGCACCTGCTGCCCAAATGGTATCTACACCCCTGTTTGTGTAATGAACACAACTCACAAAGCATAAATATGTTTAATTTTCATTAGAATAAAGGGTGTTCGATGTTCCGGAGGGGCAAGATGGCGGCGGTGTGCTAGACCACTGTGAGACACCTCCCAAGCCAGCGCTTGGAACACGGAGAAGAAACGGAGATGTCTTGTTCACCAAAGTAATTAATGGGTGTAAAAAGACTTACCCTTCTCCCTGCTACTTCTTTCTCCCAATGACGATATCGAAGAAATGGCTGGGGATCAAGTAGAGAACCGATTCTTGATGGCTACACCGGACCCGACTGCCCTACAGCTCCGCTTTTCATTTTGCACTTCGTTGATTGGGGTACTTGTGCTGAGACTGATTGCTCGTATTCAGACCGGAGAGGCGGCCACACAAAAGAAGCTAGTTAGCCCTCCAGGGCTAGTCGAACCGACTTGGCTTCCCGACGTGGCTCCTCCTTCACTGAGTAACTCTTTCGATATGGCGCCGAAAAACGCTGCAACGATAGCTGCCGCCGCAGCCAAGACTAGAGCAGCAAAGCAGGCTCTCCACAACAGAGAACTCATGGCAAAACGAGGTGGCGCACGACTGGAGGCGAGCGGCGATTTTGCCGACTCCAACATTACTGCTGGCAAACCGGCAAGAGGACCCAAACAGCAGACTAATACGCCCGTTGCTGGCCCCTCAGTGATCGAGCTGCTCCGGAAGACTCCCACTTCTGCTCCGGTTCTAGCTCCGGCTCCTTCAACCCAGGTGCCGGCAGATCAACCATCAACCCTGAATGCTCAGAGTGCTTTTCCAGGGGCTACAGCGACTTCAAGTGGACAAATCAGGAATGGCAAAGCCAGGTATCGGGGAAAAGTGGACATTAGTGCAATTACTTCAGCGAGTACAGAAAATACTTCTATGAAACTCCAGGAATCTACAGTTGCAATGGCAGGAACAGCAGACCCAAGCGCTGGAGCAGACCCTAACGCTGGAGTACAAGGTATGAAGAGCCATTCTTCATGTGATACTCTTGCTTTCCCTACTGCTTCAATAACCTTATCAACACCTGTAACACCGATAACTCCGGTAGCCCTACCAGTGCTAGTACCAGTAACAGTACTCAATGCTGTTCCAACGGTCCCTAATACCCCTGAGATTGTGGCTGAGCAGGATGGTCAAACGGTGCAGTGTGAGCTGAATCAGGCTATATGTAGTGCTCCAATGAGCGATATGCGGACACTAGAGGCGAGAGATATCTCAAAAAATTTGGAGAATTTGCTGGGGGTTCCTGATGGCAGTGAAAAACCTGATGGAGTTGAGATAACCCCTGACCCTACTGATACTGATAGGGATCCCTCTGATTTTTACTCAATCTCAGAAGGGGTCGAAGACGCAAGATGGTCAGATGACTCTGAGCTCGATATCGATACTAACACTGGGTCTGAGACGGAAAGTGACCATGAGGTGAGAACTGCTGAATCCAGGGAAAATAAGAGAACTGCCTTACGGAAGAATAGGGCCCTGGGATTAACATGGGATTATTCCCCCTCTATGGCACTGGGTTCTCAAGAACATGCCACTGGCTCATGCCCTACACAACGGGGCTCTCCACATCAGCAAGACGCTACGCTCTCCACGGTGATGGACACAGTCCGCCAGGCTATCGCCTCCCATTGAGAGGAAACATCAAGAGATGGACGCAAGGCGCAACTAGCTCTACACAAAGTACAGGGCGTAGTACGCAAATTATCAAAATCTGTCAATACTTTCAACACTCGAATGACAGAAATGGAAGATCGTATAGTCATCAATGAGGCTGAGGCTACAGCGACACAGGAACAGGTCGAATTACATGAAGCAGAGCTAAGTGATGTCAGATGGAAGCTCGAGGACATGGAAAATCGCCTTCGACGTAATAACCTACGCGTCCTTGGAATACCTGAAAATATCGAAGGTACTGACATCCGAGCCTTCATCATCCAACTCTTTAAAGACACACTTCCTGAGCTCTCTTCGTGGAATTGGGAGCTAGAGGTGCAACGAGTGCATAGAACCCCATTTACCCTAAAATCCACCAAGAAACAGGGGAGTTATCCACGAGCAGTCCTGGTATTTTTTGGAAACTTTCTTCTCCGACAAGCCATCTCTGATAGAGTCAGGCCAGAAACTCGACGGACTAGAGACTCCATATCCTATTTCGTAAGACCGGATTTCTGCCACACCACGGTGGAAAGGAGGTGGCGCCCTCAACAGCTTATTAAATCTCTTTATGGAGAAGAAAGCACAAGTCTACCTTAACAATCCTACCAAACTGAAAGTTCTGTATAATGGTCAGACCAAATTTTTCACCTCCGAGATAAAAGCCAAAGAATTTCTAGACAGTCTGACTTAATGGCTTAATAATGATAAAATCTGGTATAATGATTTTTGCTGGCTTCTGGCTGAGAAATGGAGAAGTCAAGAAGGTTGGAAAACTCGGATATTGGACTGGAGAGTGGAGAGAGGAGAAAAGAGAGCGCATTTAGACATTATTTAGACTATATCTAGATATGTTAGGACAACTCGCTTTCTTCTCCCTCCTTCCTTTATTTTTTTTTTTTTTTTATTCTCTCTCTTTTTCTTTCTTCAATTTTCTATTCCTTTTTCTTCTTTGTTGTTTTTCTTTGTGTATTTATTACCTAGGTCTGGTTTGGGAGTGTCTCTCCATCACTAAAGACTCTTATAGAGTCTAATTGCCTCACTGTTCGGGTGGGGGAGGGTGGGGGGTGGTTAGCAGGGGTCTGGAGGGAGGAGGGGGGGGAGGGTGAGACGGGGGAAAAACTATAAAAATGAGCTTGATCAATAGTATAAGAAATGTTAAAAATCTGCTGTTTTCTTTAATTTTTTTAATTATCAGGAACTACATGTCATTTATTCTGATTAACTGGAAACTGGATTGGAATATTAACATTAATATTGAGTATAAAAGTTGTTGGTGCATAATATACAGTTTAGTTGGTGCCGGTCTGTTGATGAACAGCTTTAAATGGGGAGAGTAAAATTGCGCTGTTGGAACGTTGCCGGTCTTAATGATGGGAAAAAAAGGGCTCAACTTTTTCAATCATTACATCAGGATCCGGTCGACATCCTATGTACTCAGGAGACCCATGTAGCTGAAAGTGATAAAAATTTGTTAAAAATTCCTGAATATAATCTGATTGCATCAACATCTCAAACATCCAAAACACGCGGAGTTGCTATTTTGGTAAAACCTGGTTTGGGGGGTCCCAGACGCCGACTGGTTGATAAACATGGTAGGTGGGCGGTGGTTCAACTAGAATTGGGCATCACCATCTGCTCCCTCTATGGCTATAATTTGGACGATCCACAACTGTTCATTGATCTTGAATTAGAACTGGCCTCCTGGCCTGGTCCATTCATTCTGTGTGCGGATTTTAATGTGAATATAGGGAAATTAGTAAATAGCAAATTGCCCCAGAATTATAACGGCCGTAAACCTAAAGTCTACAGGGCAGTATCCCATCTGATGGACAGTCATGACTTATTTGAGGTATGGGACATGCTGAGGCAGAACGATAACGGTTTCACGTACTATTCTTACCCCCATAATAAGTATGTCCAACTAGACTTCATCATGACATCATTGCAGAAGATGGCCCTAATAGATATAATCAAATCCCCTAAAACCATTTCTGACCATAACGCGCTTACTCTGATCTTTGATTTGGATAGTTTTAAAAGACCTAATATCCAATGGTCATTTGACCGCAAGCTCCTTGTTAACCCAGAATATATAGGCCATATAACATCATGGGCACAATCCTTCTTTGACTGTAATCAATATAGCGCACCGAGATTTACAGTCTGGGACTGCTTCAAGGCTGCAATGAGGGGGGAGACTATAGCGTTTGTAGCCAACCGTAAAAAAACTCAGGATAGTATTGACAAACAGCTTAACACAGAACTCACTAACCTGGAAATACTGCATGCTAGTCAGATACAGCAAGGAATATCAACTTCTGATACACTGCAAAAGTTATTGATTTTAAAAACAGAGATCAACAGCTCGTTAACTCAAAAAGCGGCGGAAATATATCAAGCCAACAAAAACAAAATCTATGAAGCAGGAGAAAATGTAGGAAGACAACTAGCCCTTAAAACTAGACAAAAACAAACATACAATAAAATAAAGCATATTGAATACGAGGGACAACAATACTCATCCACTCAAGATATCGTAGGTGTGTTTCAAAAATACTACCAAAAACTTTATCAAAATGAAAATGAACATCTGCCTACCAGAGATACGAAAATCTTTCTCAATGAGTGGCTGCCTGAATTAGAGTTAACTAGAAAAATTGATCAAGTAATTAAGGAAGACCTGGAAAAAGAAATCACAATTGCAGAGTTAGAGATTGCACTTTCGGACCTCGCTAACGGGAAGGCGGCTGGTCCTGACAAGATCCCTTTAGATTTATATAAGGTGTTGGGCAAGCAGATACTACCCTACCTATTAGACCTGTTTCTGGGAGTACAATACCACTCAGCTTCACCAGACTCTTGGAAACACACTAACATAGCGATATTCCCTAAAAAGGGGAAACCCCCCAGTTTCCATCTTCATACAGGCCTATTTCCCTCATAAACTCTGACTCAAAGTTATACGCCAAGATACTTGCAAATCGATTGAGGGGGGTCATCGAACATCTTGTATCCCCGTGGCAGCATGGCTTTATCCCTGGGCGGGGCACGACTCATCATACCCGTAGAGTTATCTCCCTATTTGACATCATGGGCGCCACGGAAGGTGAAATGTCGATGATCCTACTCGATGCCGAAAAGGCATTCGATCGAGTCTCTTGGCGGTTCCTATGGGACATTACGGAATTTAACAACTTTGGACCAGGCTTTATTAAAGCCATAAAAGCTCTGTATATCAATCCTAGGGCTAAACTCTCCATTGGTGGCCTGGAGTCAGAGTTTGTTGAGGTACAAAGAGGCACTAGGCAAGGCTGTCCTTGCTCCCCGATATTATTTGCCCTAGTAATTAATCCTTTAATTTTAAAGCTTCTTATTTCCCCTCAAATTCAACCAGTTAAGGTGGGCTCCTACTCAACTAAAATTCTGGCATACGCCGATGACATCGCCGTGCTTACAACCAATCCAGCTGATGCATTAATAGAAATAGAGCAAATAACCCAGGTTTTTGGATCCTACTCTGGCTACTCCCTTAACAGGGATAAAACCATGGTTCTTTGTACAAATAACATCATATATGACAGCGCCTATAAAGTTAAAAACGCAACCTATCTCGGTGTAAATATATCTCCTGAGGTGAAAATGATTAATCGGCTTAACTATGATCCTCTGATCAATTTAGTAAAAACTGACCTTAAGAGGGTAGACAACCTACATCTCTCAATAATAGGGAGGGCGAACTATAATAAAATGAGCATATTCCCGAGAATACTCTATTTGTTCCTGGCTATTCCATTGATGGCCGAGGGTAGTACTATTAAAATCTTGGACTCCACTATATCTAAATTCTTATGGGATTATGGCAAAATTAGGAGAGCGCTACCATTACTAACTCTCCCTCTACATAGAGGTGGCCTTGGCATCCCGAATTTGACACTCTATCTATGGGCGACGTTACTCCAGCAAATGGGCCCGCTTTTTAACGTTAAACCTCCCAATCCATCTAATATAGATTCTCGTATCCCCTCTATTTATGAACTCGGATTAGGGGTTAGATGTCAAGGGCTATTCTTGAAACAACTTGAAGCATCATATTATAAAAAGATCAAATTTAAGGTGATTTGTGATTCGTGGAAAATATGGAAACTTGCCTCTAAACAACTTGGCATACCTAAAATCACTAAATACACCTCTCTATGGTATAGTAAGATCATACCAGCCTGTTTAAATGATAATGTCTCCAGGAATTGGGAGAATCGCGGCATTCACACACTAGGCAACTTTTTTGGACAGGATGTTATTCCATCTTTTGAAGGGTTACAGCAGAGATTCGATATTCCATCCACAGACTATTTAAAATATTTCCAAGTGTTTACCAGTATCCGCAACTCTAAATTTAATATTAATTTAGATAGTTTTCATTTTTTTCTATTATTGGGAGACGGGCTACCAGGATAGGTACCTTATATGACATACTTTCTGAATCCTCTACTGATGATCTAGATCGGGTTGAGCCATCTTGGGCGCGAAAACTTGGAAATTCAGATGTGGACATTGACTATTCCCTAACCCTTTCTACAACACTATTTCTAGCTCCCAATCTTAAAGCACAATACTATAAAACTATTTACAATCTTTATTTTACCCCGTTTAAACTTTTCACGTGGGGATTGCGGGCAGATGGTTGCTGCCCAAGATGTAGACAGGGGCAGGCAAATTTAATCCATATGTTTGCCGATTGTTCTAAGCTCGATACTCTACAGACAATGATTGGAGGATTTTGGGCTCAAGTTTTTGGACGGAACCTTAGATCTTCCGCTACTCTATATCTTCTAGGTCATGATGAATCCCTAGGCTACAGTATGGAGGAACGCAGGATTGTTTTCTTGGGCACCGCCGTCTTTCGTATTATTCTGGCGGCCCGATGGAAAGACCCTAATGTACCTACTTTTCAGATGTGGCTTAGTCGATTTCTTGCCACATACAAACAGGAGATAGCTATATATAGTACAAGAGGTAGAAAAGCTAGAGCTCGCGGTACCCCGATTTGGGCCCCAATTTCCGATTGGTACTCCAATGTAAGACCTCCCCACTGATATGAGAGGGACTGACATGATGGTGTAAACCTATATAATTTTTTCATTTTATAATTTTTTTTAGTTTCTTGATTAGCTGTGCACCTGTATTGGGTATTAATCTTTTTCTCTGTTTATTTGTCTATTTGTTACTGACATATGCATTTTCTCTTTACTAAATTTTCTGATGTATTATCGTTATATTATACTGTTATTCTATTGTAAAGAAAACTTTTGATTGATTACTACAGATCATGCTCAATAAAAAAAATTAAAAAAGAAAAAAAAAGAATAAAGGGTTTTCCCAGCAGAGAGTCCACTCAGCACAATACGAGTAATGTAACCAACCACACAACTCTAACATTGTTGGTGTTTTCAAAGATTTTACAGTTCAGTATAAGTGACAAAGAGACTATAAGAATTGTGTCAAAATGTCCCTTTTTCACAGAGGGACTGTGAGAGGGAAAATAATGAAGGCTAGTAAGTTAAAATAACCCTGAAAATGAAGGTTCGGTGGGGTTTTTAGTTAAGACAGGAAAGTGGCGCTCAGGCTATTGCGTGTACTGACTAAGGCCCTGATCTTTTCACATGGCTCCAGTGTTCCCGAAGTTCCTACAGCTACTGATCACATTATCCTGCAAAGCGTCTTGCACGATTCCGCCATATACTCTCCTTATCTGGGTGCATTTCTCGCCCACCACCCACTTCCGAACCTGGCACCTCGCAAACCGACTCGCCTCGGGACACTGGAACGCCTCCTCCTCCAACTCCAGGAGCTACATTTTCTTGCAAGCGCCTTGGCGTCCCCGCCTTGGTCTACCTTTTCTGAATAAACCACACTGCTTTTCTAGCCCGCGGACTTCCTTTCATCCGCCCTCCATCACCAAATGTGGCACGCTACGCAGTGCCACCACCCGCAGTATCTCCAGTCTTCTCCTCGCCCCCAACCGGGTTGGAATTATCACCGGTTTGTGGGGGCCAGCGCATCCTCTTTTTGTTAACGCAATATAGTCCTGATGAGTCACAGGACCTCTCCTAGTGACAAAACACATGTTGGCTGGTTTGTCTTGTACAACATAGTCGTTGCTGCTATATAAAGAGACTTTTTCGAACTATCACTGGTGTCGACCACTGCATTTATATAACACTTTAAGACTGAATATAACACTACGAAGTATCCTCATCACGTGTGCCCAGGACAGTGCCTAGTTAAAATAACGATTCAGAAAAGGGGGTGGTGATGGACAGAGTGTCTGAATTAAGCAGAACACTCCTACCCAGTCAACTGATCAGGGCTTGATCCATCACCGTTTTTTAGCTCACTGCACCAACCCAGCTCAGAACCTGGCTACATGCAAATTAGTCTGTCCCTGGCCCAGTGCATCATGGGAACAGGGCAGACCAAACTACCAAGCCAATTCTTTTACTGGAAAGGAAACAAGCTTCCGGGGACCGGTTTCTGGCATTACAGCCGTCTTCGGCCCGGCTTGCTTGAATCCTGATGGTGCAGTGAGCAAGGGACTCACATCTGAGCATACCCTTCCACGCTTATGGTGGACAAAACGATTCAGAAAAGGGGGTGGTGATGGAGAGAGTGTCTGAATTAAGCAGAACACTCCTACCCAGTCAACTGATCAGGGCTTGATCCATCACCGTTTTTTAGCTCACTGCACCATCCCAGCTCAGAACCTGGCTACATGCAAATTAGTCTGTCCCTGGCCCAGTGCATCATGGGAACAGGGCAGACCAAACTACCAAGCCAATTCTTTTACTGGAAAGGAAACAAGCTTCCGGGGACCGGTTTCTGGCATTACAGCCGTCTTCGGCCCGGCTTGCTTGAATCCTGATGGTGCAATGAGCAAGGGACTCACATCTGAGTATAGCCTTCCACGCTTATGGTGGACAAAACGATTCAGAAAAAGGGGTGGTGATGGACAGAGTATCTGAATTAAACAGAACACTCATACCCAGTCAACAGATCAGGGCTTGATGGACACGCTTATGGTGGACAAAACGGATGTATGATGTTAGCACGCACACTTTTACCACGCATACCATTACCACGCATTTTTAACAACGCGATACCTTTACAACGCATAGTGCTTTGGGTGCTGGATAGTGAATAGTTTCATTTACTATTCCAACACCAGTCCCCGTGGACACTAGGGAAGGTTATTGGCTAGTAAATTAAGCTATTCACTAGCCATTCCCTAAGTCAGATCGCCTCAAAGCGCTATGCATTGTAATGGTATGCGTTGTAATAGATGCGTGGTAATGGTAGTGCGTGCTAAAAGATGCGTGCTAAAGGTTGTATACCAGACAAAACGATTCAGAAAAGGGGGGTGGTGATGGTCCATCACCACCCCCTTTTCTGAATCGTTTTTGGCCACTACAGGTGTGGCAGGGTATGCTCAGACATGAGTCCCTTGCTCACTGCATCACCAGGATTCATGCAAGACGGGCCGACGATGGCTGAAATGCCAGAAACCGGTCCCCGTAAGCTTGTCTCCATTCCAGTGAAGAATTGGCTTGGTAGTTTGGTCTGCCCTGTTCCCATGAGGCATGGGGTCAGACTAATTTGCATATAGCCAGGTTCTGAACTGGGGTGATGCAGTGAGCTAAAAAACGGTGATGGATCAAGCCCTGATCTATTGACTGGGTATGAGTGTCTTGATTAATTCAGATATTCTGTCCATCACCACCCCCTTTTCTGAATCGTGAGTTGAAGAGGAGCATCATTTCTTCCTAGGGATGGAAACCTTGAAGTATATGCTACTCTCACTCCACAGGCCTCTGTGTGCCCTCTCTCCCTGGACACCCAGCTGCAGCTTCCTGTGTAATGTGAGCTGCTCGGCAGTGTTCACCTTTCTCCTCCATCTGCACCCAACTGGGGAAGTAGGGAGTTTCTGTAAATCTCTGGAGGGCCCCTTAATTTCGTTTTGCCTGTTGACTTTCTCTCTCTGGCCCCTATCCTCTGTCCTGGCCTTCCTCAATCAAGGGCCTCTGGTAGAAGTCCTACCAACCTAGGGTGAAGTACCCCTTCAGTGGAAGCCAAGCGGAGATGGACTTAAGGACTGTATGCTCCTCTCCAGGGAGGACCTTCAGACCCCTCCTGACCGTGCCTGAACTGAAAGGTAGTACAGGTAGTAGAGATGTGCTTTTACATCCTAGTCATGCTGTGAAATCGCTCACCCTGAAACGCCACTTGTGGGCGCAGACTTTTAGAATGTGCCTATAGTCATTACTTGGCACAGGATCTTTGTTTCATGCCAGCACCCGGTTCCTTATTGTTGCTTTTACGTCCTGTTCCTTTTGTTACCAATCCTCCACTTTTGTGGATGAAATACGTGCCCAGCCTTCACCAACGGACTCTTTTCACCTGATTCTGACCGGGGCTAAGGACATGTTTTGGTTCAGCCTCTGATGTGGTTTTTAAGCCCTCCTTTATTTCTCCTTTTTCAGAAGTGCTCTGTCCTCCTTATTAATATTAAAGTTGAAATGCTGCGTTATCTTACTCAGATTTTACCCTCTTACTCCCGAAGTCCCCTCCTGTGTGTCCCCTATAGGTTTACAGGTGGCATCTGATCTGGACTTCATCTTTGAAGTGGACACACATTTATGGTCTCATGAAGAACTGTCTAAGCTCCTGTCTACTGTGCACGTTTCTACGCTCCCTATCCAAAAAGTTCCATAAGGTAAATGCAGGAGCCCAGGTTATCTTCTCAGTGGAAAAGGGTGGTGGTCTACATGGAGACTGCCCAGAACTTCATCTAACTCAACTGCAAAGAATGCAAAACACTGCTGCTCTTGTATAATGATTCCCTCCTCACATCTGAGATTGGTGGTGCGTGAGCCAAGAAGTGAACAGGGAGAATCGCTGGGCAAGTTATCTGGCTTGGCTCAAAGAGCCTGAGCCGAGTCATTGACCAGTTTGGCATGTGCTCCCTGAAATAACAATAATAAAAAAATGATAATCGCTTCATAATATAAAAAAGTGTCTTTTTTAAAGCATGTAAAAGCATTTCACCTTTCAGATTTAGTTAATGCTTACAAGGCATTTATTAAAAGTGATAGTTTTTAGGTCAAACCTGGGCAGCGCATGCTCTGCTCTGCGAGACATGCTGTATTGAAGTATGGAATAGAAACCCCGCCCATATTTGTCATTGGCTTGAGTCATTGTCCTTCGTAAATGCTGGCTTTTGATTCATTAATAGACCTGTAAGTCCCTCCTTAGTGCCTCTTTGTCTTCATTTGTATCCTCCCATGAGGACTGGCGCTTTTACTTCGGTTGTTACACGGTATGTCATTTTAGTTCTGTAAGCACGATTTATTAATGTTTTTTCCAACTACAGGTACAACATACTTTCCTGCAAATGCACCGCTTTGCTTGCACCTTTTCATTGAAATTTTTTGGCAGCAGGGCAAGCTATAGTTATGCGGCTGCATGCTTTAATTTTATTGTATATAATATCTACATTGCAAATAAAAAAAAGAGGTAAAAACATTATTCTTTTCAATACCAACAGCTCTAACTTTAACAAATGCGAGACCTATTGCATTGCAAATGCTTGTTTCCTCATTCCACATGTGCTGTGTTCTGCAGTTCACATAGAAGGGGGACATATAGAAAGAGCAAAAAGCTTCTTAGCATTGTTTTTCTGCAGGAAGGTGTCTCTTTCTATGCAAAAACCATCCTGCCTGTAACCCAGGCAACCTTACATCATGGTGGAAAGGTGCCTGCATTGGCGCTTGGCAGCCACTAATGCACCATCACATAGAGAGAGCAGGAATGCAGCATATCTTAGTAAATATGGCGCATTTTTGCCCTCTCTATTTGACGCAGCATAGAAATTATTCTTGCTGCATTATGCTGCGTCAAATGTTAATCAATCTGCCCCTTCACCTCAGCACATTTCCAATATGATCCGTGCAGCATCCTCATGTGCCTGGAAGAGTAGGCAACAGTATTCAGTGCTTGGTTAGTAATTATTGTCCTGTGTACATAAAATACGAATACAATAAAAAAACACAGATTCCAGCTTTGAAAATTTGCCATCTCTGTGAAAATGTGATAACAGCAGTTTTATAGTGACTGCTCAAAACGTTGCGAAATAATGCAGTGACGTTTTAAAACACCAAGGCCGAAATATGGGTGGTATAATGCTTCGGCTGGGCACACACACACAGTTCACTGATATGCAAGTACGTCCCAAGACTGTGCAAAAACCTCGGGCTTGATCCAAAATAATCCACATCAGAGCTGCTATTTATATAAATAAAGGAACCTCCAGCTGCTATTCCCGCAGTGTGTCTGGAAACTTCCAAACCAAATAGTAGAGTCCTGTTTTTTCATATAAAACACTTAATATCTGTGTCAGGCATGCTGAGCACCCCAGGATGCTTAGATATTATTAACATGACATACTATGTGTTAATAACATGGCACAGCAGGATAACGCGGTACAACAATTTGGTTTGTTTGGTCAAATAAGGAAATCTAAAATTGGGTACCGGTTCCAAAGACAAGAATTAAGCCATTAAATAAGCAAGAACAAGCAGGCTTGTGCAAGTGAACGGGCTCTTTCTTGCTGTTTGCAAGTTCCTAATTCTCTTCACGTTAAAAGTTCCACTTGGTGCTGCTGGGTCTTTCCAAAGGTAAAAGTTCTGAAAAGTTGCAATGGTTGCGAGAAAGCGAGTGTACCTCAGCCTACCAAGGAATCCTGCAAGTTGCAGAAATGAAATACCAGCATTTGTAAAGCGCACAGCTAC
Source organism: Lissotriton vulgaris (assembly GCF_964263255.1). Taxonomy (NCBI): domain Eukaryota; kingdom Metazoa; phylum Chordata; class Amphibia; order Caudata; family Salamandridae; genus Lissotriton; species Lissotriton vulgaris. The sequence continues at coordinate 920,950,732 of NC_141687.1, read as the reverse complement.
CTCCAGAGAGGTGTCCTGGCGCTGGGGGCCCTCGGGAAAATTAAGTAAGCTATTGCCCAGAGTCACATGGTGCTGGGCTAACCTACCGCCGGCTCCGGGGATCAAACCGTGAACCCCGTGGTCCGGAGTCAGGCACCCTGGCCGCTGCGCCACACCTCTTCCACAGACCACTTGACATATGGCAATGATGACACAGGAAGAGGAAGTTGTCTTCAGGTCAGGCTGAAACACACATTGGCTTCACCTCTAGGTCGGTATAAGAATAGTTCTGAGGATAGAAACTACAATAGTACATAGGGAGAAGGAGGGGCATTGCAGAGAATATGATACGCTCAGGGATGGAGACAGGTGAGGGAAACATTTCTGCCTCACTTGAGCACAATGATGAGACGTGCTGCAGCACAGTTCTAAGATGTAAGGGTGACTCAGCAGCATTGAAGGATGCTCATGGGAGGGATTTAAAGAGTCCAGCCCCCTAAAATAAGTGCTGGTGGGGCTCACTGGCACCTACTAGCACAAAATAGCTACTGCAAAGATAGATTCTGTGACTGTATGGATAAGGTCGCCTCTTGGATGCAGTCTAATTGTCTCCAGCTAAAGCAAAATGGAGATAGCACTCTTGGAAAAGTCCTTTCTGTGAAGTCAGAGGACTGGTGGCCTCGGGTTTGGGCCCAGTTACCACGCCGAGAGAAACAGTAAGAAACCTGGGAATCTTAGTAAATGAAAACCTTTCCATGAGGGAACATGCAAATTCCATTGTATGTTTTATTTGGAGGCAGGAAGGTTTTCCAGTGGCTAACGTTGCAGACAAGGAAATCCCTAATCCAGGCCCTCATAATCAGCTGCTTGGACTATGGCAATTCGCTAATGGTTGCCATTAATGAAGGGCTGTTTTCCAAACTCCAGGTCGTTCAAAATAAAGCGCCATGACTAATAGGTCATCTTCCACTGTCGCAGGGATTCCGTGCTCAGACAGAACTGTGCATAGAGGCTTGGAACCTCAGTGAATTAGGATGTCCCAAAACTCACCTTAGTACCCAAAAATCCCCTACCAAACTATCAATCAGTGTCTCATTGGTCATCATAAACTCCCAATGCTTAGACAAACCAGAACATGAACTTAGTACACCTCAGGTAATGTGAAACACATGAACACTCTTTCGTTATACAATCATTTCAATCCAGAACCAGGAGTAAAAGAGGACACGTGCATATTTGAAATGTTTATTCCCTAATGCAGTGCTCTCAAGTGCAGTATCTTAGCTAATACAAGCAAACATATTATAAGAAACAAAGTAATCAGCATAGTCACTAGTTCATAGAACACAAACAGTGCAAGCATAGCATTATGCTAAAATGAATAGGGTTTAATAAAACCTAATTCTCACCCTCCCTAGCTAGTATATTATATTATATCTAAGAAGGTCTCTTTTGGGTTTTAGCAGAGCGGCCCCATACCTCAAGATCCTAGTGGTAAGGGATCACATCATCAGCAACCAGCTTTCTGCATGTGAAGCACCATCAAGTGCATTTGTATGCTCTTGTGCAAAGCAATATAAAACGCGCCTAAAGCCAGAACTTGGCTGCAGCTGCATGTATGTTATGTCTAGGGACGTGCGAAGATCAGTGCTCATAACAACTACTGTGTTGAGATATCCTTGAAGGTTTCAGCACTCACTGTACAGACACAGCTCGCCAAGCAAGGCTGATATCAGTGTAACAACATATTATTCTCGTATGAACCGAAAACATTTTACTAGGCTCAATTAACATTTAAAAAACATTGAATTACAAGACATAGTATGCAGTATAAATGTTTAAATGTCCATGCCCCAAAGTCTATATTGGTAGTACCATCCTACAGGTGCACAAGCACATCATGCAACATCTCAGGGTGATAATAAGCAAGGGTTATAGTTACCTGGTGGCCAGACATTTCCAAAAACACCATTATTGAAATGAGAGACTGATAACATGAAGATTGTTTCAGTCATGAGGTCATATAGATGAGGGGACAGGGAAAGGGAGTTACAGAAATGGAATCTGCTATAGTTTAGAGATGGATACAAGAGAACCCTATGGTCATAATGGTGATGAGGAGATAAGGAAATGTATGTTTGTCTGTAGCTTATTTTTTGCCTAGATGTATTTGGCTGCAATAGATTATATCTGTAAGGTTTTAAAATTTTCTAACGTATCTTTCTTGGACGTATGTGCTTTGGAGTAATGAAACCAGTGGGTCTGATGAGCTAGAAAAATGTGGATGAAAACATATATGTGATAGCTTGAGTAGTGTTTACAATATACACAGTAATACATTTAATATAAGCCCCCTTGGGTGATATTAAGTGAAAGGGCATTAGGAATAGTACACAGTTTAAAATATATTTGTGTTGAATTAATAGAGGATACGTATTCTCTATGAGCATTATTTTATTTTTAAAAAAATGATAATTTTTTAATTTAAGAAATTTTATTTTATGCAGTATGCAAAATACATAATTAATTGCATAAAACTGGGTGCAAGTTAGTCGTATATTAGCGGTTGAACTGGGGAGGATTAATTGTGATTTAGACCCAGATCTTTGTACTGGGGTGAATGTAAGACATTGTTCTGCATTCTGTCCGTCAACTGTTTTTTTTGCAATTTTCACCCCGAGTGGGCTGGGTATGCTCAGACGTGAGTCCCAGGCTCTCCACATCACTGGAGTCAAGCTATCCAGGCTGAAGAAGGCTGATAGCCAGAAACCGGTCCTTGGATGCTTGATTCCGGTCTTGGAAAGACATGGCTTGGTAGTTCGGGCTGGACTGTTCCCATGAGGCACAGGGTCAAGGCTGATTTGCATATAGCCAGTGTCTGACCTAGGGTGGTGTGGAGTGCAAAAAAACGATGGATTTAGGCCCAGATCTTTGTACTGGGGGGAATGTAAGACATTGTTCTGCATTCTGTCCGTCAACTGTGTTTTTTGCAATTTTCACCCCGAGTGGGCTGGGTATGCTCAGACGTGAGTCCCAGGCTCTCCACATCACTGGAGTCAAGCTATCCAGGCTGAAGAAGGCTGATAGCCAGAAACCGGTCCTTGGATGCTTGATTCCGGTCTAGGATAGACATGGCTTGGTAGTTCGGGCTGGACTGTTCCCATGAGGCACAGGAACAAGGCTGATTTGCATATAGCCAGTGTCTGACCTAGGGTGGTGTGGAGTGCAAAAAAACGATGGATTTAGGCCCAGATCTTTGTACTGGGGTGAATGTAAGACATTGTTCTGCATTCTGCCCGTCAACTGTGTTTTTTGCAAATATTTTTATGTTCAAATATTGTTTATTGGTGGTCTTCTTAAAAACAAATACAAATGTCTTCCCTATATGTATTGAAAGGGGACACACCGCGCCTCCCCAGAGGCTGCGGCATCCAGGTAGCCAGCCAGGGTTTTAAGTACTTGGGGATCTATATTTCTTGCAATGCGAAGGCGCGCTATGAACACAATCTGCTTCCCCCTCTTCACCGCCTCAGGCGTGATGTGGAGGGCTGGCGCAAACTTCCGCTTTCCCTACTTGGGCGCGCAGCATTATTTAAGATGATGTCCTTGCCCAGGTTCTTGTACACCCTGCAGAACACTCAAGATCCGGTTCCCGCTCGATACTTCCGGGAGATCGAAGGCCTTCAACGTGCCTTGCTCTGGGATGGCAGGCCCCGCATCGCTATCTCGAAGCTTACGCTTCCATGGTACGATGGGGGAATAGCTCTTCCAGACGTGCGTAGATACTACTGGGCCTCCCAGTTAGCTGCCATCAATCACGGTCTCTACGGTCCGGAGAATAACCCTGGATACGCCATGGATAAGTGGCTCCTGGGTGGCGGTAATTACTATAGGGCGCTTTACTCGAGGTCTCTAGACAGGCTGATGTCGGGCCCAACGAAAACTGCGGTCCATATTTGGAGGGCTATCAACAAGGCGCAGGGCTGGCAAGGCAAGCTGACTAGATTTACATCCCCTATATGATTCAGACAACCTGGGCAAGCTGTGGCACACCAAAGGGTTCGATAAGTGGGACCTTATAGGTATCTCTAGGGTGGATGATATGTTGTTGAGGGGTGAGATTAAGACTTTTTCCCAGCTGCAGGATGAATATCAGCTGGGTGCCTCGGAATTTTTCCGGTGCGCCCAGTTGCGACACGCATTGCTCTCTGCTAAACCGGAGGAGGGGGCGATCCCGGAAAGCTCCCCGTTGGAAGACAGGGTGTTGGACGGCCACATGCCGGACAGCGCCATTTCCCTGTCTTATAAGAAGCTTATTAATGTTCGCACTGACCTCCTTCTGGGTGTACGGGATCAGTGGGTGCGCGATGGGCTAGAAATCGATGACGAGGACTGGCAGTGTGCGGTGTCTTCGCCCAAGGAGGTTGCCATCTCTTCCCGTCTCAGACTGGTGCAGCTTAAGATCCTGCATAGGGTGTATGTAACTGCCCCCCGACTTGTGCGTATGGGCTATTCGGTCGAAGGACTTTGTCGCCGCGGCTGTGGTGCCCTTGCCACCCTTATGCACATTCTCTGGGAATGCCCCGCCATAGCCTCCTACTGGAGACGGGTGCACCTGATCATGGGTGAGGTGACTGGGGTAGTGGTGAATGCGGAAGCTAGGAGGTGTCTCCTTAACATATGGGGACCAATAGACCATAATGTGGCTCAGACGCAGTGGGTGACCCTTGGCAACATGGTGGCCAAACGTGATATCGCTCAGAAGTGGGGAGCTTCAGTAGCTCCCATGGTGGTCCAGTGGAAAGCCAACATGGATTGGTGTATATTCAGGGAGAAGACGGTCTATGTTGCCAGGGGTAAGCCCAAAAAGTGGCTGAAACTGTGGGGGGCTTGGAAGGCGTACAGAGGAGATATTTGCGTACCACCGGAACCTGTCTCACTGGAGGAACATCTGTCGCCGTAGCCTGTGACACCAACTGTACTAAGTTGTAAATATTATCCTGTGTCCTTTTTTTTTTTTTCTTTCCTCTCCTTTCTCCTGGCCTTTTCTCCTGTGTCCATGCTTGTGTTCCCAATGCTCCCCCCCAGCCCCTCTAACGATGCTTCGCTGGTTTATTGTGCTCCATTGCCACTCTTTTCGCGCCCTTTCTGGCGCTCTTTTTCTTTTTTTTCTCTTTCTTTACGTTCCTCTATGAAACTACAAAATAAAATCGACCTTCACTGTACTGTTACATTGGCCCACATGCATCATTGTGTCATTTTGCATTTCTTAATTTGCGAAAAATAAGGAATCGCAAATTAAGAAGTGCAAAATGCTATGCATCATTTTTTTCGGTATTTCTTTGTGATTCGGTAAAAATCGCAATTTTTACCGAATCCCAAAGAAATACCGAATTCTTAAGTTAATTTTCGCAATTCCCATTGATTCCTATGGGCCAAAAGGCCCATAGGAGTCAATGCAAATTGCGAGTGGCACTTAGAAAATTTCATGGGTGCAGGGGGGGGTCCAAAGGACCCCCCCATGCACCCCTGAAATGTATTTTTCGCATCATGTTTCACACACACATGTCCTAAGGACATGTGTGTGTGAAACATGAATGTTGAAAAAAAACCATTCAAAGCATTTTAAACACTTTTTCCAAATTTACCGAGTGGTTCAACCACTCGGTAAATTTGGAACCCTAATTGCGAATTTCCACTTGTCAAAGTAATGATGCATTGCTTTTAAGAAGTCGCACATCTGCGACTTCTTAAAAGCACCCGCAATTTTAGAACTCGCAACAATGTTGCGAATTCTAAAATTGCTTCATGCATCCCAAAAAGCACTTTTGCATTCGCAAACGGCCGATTTTAAGGAATCGCACCGTTTGCGAATGAAAAAGTGCTTGATGCATGTGGGCCATTGATTCTTGCACTATTGTTCTTCTGTTTCGTTCTGCTGCCTTGCCTCCGGGATGTCAGGCTGAATAGCTGTGTGCACCTTTTCTGCAAATAAAGGTTTTACATTTTTTTTAAAAAAAACAAAAAAAACAAATACAAATAAAAAGTAAATCAGACATATTATTACAATTTAAAACATAAAAATTACATTGATGTATAATAGTAGGGTGGTGACATTAATTCCATGAATTGTGGCATGCAATTGCACTCGTGAAAATGAGAAATGATGGGTTGGAAGAATCATCAGAGACAGAACTATAAATTATAAAGACATAAGGACAAATTAGAGTTAACAGTATGCAAAAAAAGAATATGATATACCATCATTGATCTATTGCACCTCTTTCAGAATGGAATACTCGGACAGGACAGATATCACATGGGTGTGGCAGAAAGTGGGACCCTACCCACAAATTGATATGTATGGCTCATGGCGGTCTATGTGAATTGTAGTATAGGTCAAGGCTATCCCAAATATGTCTAATGGCGGGTTTCCACAGTGATGTTTAGAGAGCAATATTTTCAGCGCCCCTGAGGTTTGAGATCCAATTTAACCAGCATTTAAAAGACACTTTTTGTGTATCTTTCCAGTTATTTAGGATAATCTTAACAGCCGCTGTCATTAGTAGATCCTGCAGGACTCTATCATTATTGTTTAATGTATCCACCCAGAGGAAGCCAGATGTCAGTGTGGATAATTCCTTTTTCCGCCCATATTTTTAATTGGCTTGTGCCATTGTCCTTCTTAAATGCTGGCTTCCAAATCATTATGAGGCTTGTTAGTCTCTCCTTGGTACCGCCTTGCCTCCTTTTGTTACCGCCCATAAGGACTGGATTATTTACTGGTGTTGTTACATGCTCTGCTTCATAAGTTGACGAGCACTATTTTCCTTAATGCTCTTCCCCTATTCCATCCACAATATTGCAGCATGCTGCACACTTACTACTGTATTTATTTAAATTACTTTGTGGTCCGCTTTAACTGTAGCTGCTACACGTATTCACTTATTTAATTGACGGCGCGGTCTGCTTTCAGATTAGTGGCCGCGCTTATTTAATTATTTATTTTACAGGCGGCTGCTTTCACATTTGCAGCCGCGCTTATTTATTTAATTAATTAATAGCCTGGGCCACTTTCACTTCAGCGGCCGCGCTGAAAGTTTCTTAAATATTTCATTTTTTGAGTGAAAGCGCTTTCACTTTAATATCGTCCATGCCCCTTTTTTTTAGATGCTGCTCACTGTAACCTGAATACCGTCTAAATAAATGGGCGAGTTCAACATTAACCCCTTCGATACTGGTGACAAAGCCAGCTCGTCATGGGCGTTACCTGCGCTACGCGGATGACGAGCTGGCTTTGTCACGTTAGCCGCGATTTTCAAAATTTCAGCGCACAGCGGGAAAACCCGCTAGCGCGCATGCGGTTAAAGTGCTCTTGCATTTGCAAGAGTTTGAGCTATTTGCATTAACAAATAACAATGCCTTTTATATATGTGTTGGGTTTTAAACACATAAATAAAAAGCATTGTCATTTATAATGACAATCGCTTAAAGGCTTACAAAAGCAAGACCTTTTGCATTGAAAATGCTTGTTCTTTGGTGCGAGCAGAAAACTCAGTTGGGCTCTGCAGCCTCACAGAGCTCACAAAGCTGCGGTCATCTTGCACTCCACTTCATAACTCCCCCATGATGGACTCCCTTTAACTTTAACAAATTACCAACAATGAAGTTGCCAGTTTTCTGTCATCACCGCTGGCTTGCAATTTTTGGCTCCTACTGTGGTGATAAGGATGTGTGTGAGCTATGGTTATGGAGCTCAGGCTGCCCACGTCATTAGGGGAAGGCAAGCTGTAAGCAGTTTTAACTCCACCAGCACTTTTACCATCTGGGGGTTCTGAAGGCAAAGCAGGAGACAGAGCAGGACAAAATAGCTGCGGGATGGATAGATGCAGGAACGCTTGGCCCTCTAGTGGGTCTGACCATGAAAAGTGAAAAGGTGCTCAGAGCTAAGCTGAGCTACTTTATCAAATAGGAACAGTTCATGTTTCATGGGGGAGGAGTGGGATCTTGCAACAGTGAGAAGCTCCAGTTTGTAAGTCCAAATCTACATACTTTGTCAGCAATCCATTGCTGGGAAGTGTCCCATTTAATGGAGGCAGTGTTTAGGGTAAGGAAAAACTTAATTAGCGAGGAGGCCTTATTGATTGTGAAGTGATGTGACCTGCCATGTTAGTTGAATATTAGATCACGAGGGTAGCGTTTACGTGCTGTGTGGTTGGTGACAAGGGAAGCGGTGATGCTGCGTCTACTTTTCCAATGGATTTGGCGGCACGTGATGTGTGATGCAGGAGACTACTGATGCTGATAAGATTGTCGTAGGAGGCGTGTGGCCTTCCAGTCTGTGAGTGCCATGCATGTGTTATTATTTCTATGGCTTATATTGTTATTGAACATTGGAGCTGATGGAAAATGTTGTGCGTGCTCACCAGCACTGTACGACATAGATGTAGGAGAATTAGGGACTGTAAAATCAAAGGAAGCTTTATGGTACTGCTTTGCAGGTGTAAGGGACATGTTCTGACATAATCATTGACAATGCTGTGCAGCATGGCCAAAACGAAAAAAACAAAAAGGCAAAAAGAGGAGCTGCATCATCACACATGCGCATGCATGTATGCGTGCGCCTACGAAATGATGTGGGTGCTTTTTTAATTTACCGCTCCCAGATAGATCAATACGTAAAAAAAAAACGAACTTGTGCAAAAGTGTTTTTTTTTTCTCTTTTAAAGTCGAAGGGTTGGCAGCAAATTGCTTCTTGGTCCTCTCCAAAAAAATACCGAAAAATAAATTAGAGCGCTTGGGTTGGGGTAAATGAAAAATGGAGTCAGGGCATGTTAAAATAAAAATAAAGGCGGCGGTTGAGGAGGGGGAGAAGGGGCATACGAGGAATGGCGCAACATAGAGCGTGAGGGAATAGCACACAAGGGAAAGAAACATATGAGGTCATAAGGAGAAGCGCATATGGAAGTGTGAAACACAAAGTGCATGGGTGGGGTAGAAGTACACAGGTGAGAGCAAGAACATGGGTCAATGGGAGGAGAAGAGTACGAGGTGATGGAGACTACTGGAAAACACATACACTCTCATAAGCGCTAAACCAAAAGGAAAAAAAAATCCCTAGAAGTGAGCAGTCGAAGTACGCAGATCAGCTGATCAAAGGAATGGTAAAAGGGATATGCTTCAGAAAAATGAATAACAATGGATGGATAAAGATGGCCAAGTTAAACCAGTAAATAAGCATCAAGACATTCAGAGTGACAATAAAGCCAACCAATGGTAAGCAATGAGTAAGCAATGAGTGGGCTTTAAGCTCACTGTAAGTTCTTGGTAAGAAAACAATAGGTATTATGCAACCAAAAGGTTTGGGCTGTGTGGGAGGTCAGAACTAAAAAAAAACATGTGACAGATTTTTGAAACTCTGTTAAATAATGGTTATGTTCTGCTGTCTTCATTCATCTCAACTACCCTTGTTGAAGGTTGCGGTCGTGTAAATAATCAAAAGTTATTGCAATACGATAGGCCTATTGTTTAAGAGATTAGGTAATCAATATAGTTAAATATCCTATATATTATTCTCCTCTACTTCTCAATGGATGTCCACTTTCATTAATCAACCCACCCTAGGAAAATCAAATTGCTTCAAAACTATTTTTCCAATTTTTTCGGAAGAATCAGCACTATCTTGGATTGTTTATATGTTTGATGCAAAAGATAATTTCAACATTTCCATAAATACAAACAAACTACCATTGCTAATCATAACTTATATTTATATATCATGTGATCGAGGCCACTGGTAGGCCGAAATGCCTCATGGTGGTGGTGCAGGGGGTTCAATAAACAACTTTATGCCGATTTACGGGTCCGCATTCGTCTGTTCCTTGGCATTGGAAATTGAATGTCGAAGGTAGCAGTAATATGTATATATATATATATATATATAAAGCAAACGCCCAGGAGCTTAGGAAAGAACACGACCTTGCTCTGCCCTCCGGCCTCTTCATGCAACCTGCTTGCTTCTGTCGTGTATTGGTTCAAGGTGCCTACGCGTTTCAGGGCCAACAGCCCATTCTTCTTGGGCAGTATAAAATTCACAACAGATTCCTGTTTGCGTTTTCATTCAGTTAGTTTTATTACCATCCCCGCCCTACAGGGGCGTGTCTCAATTGCATTGTCCCTTGGTGCATTGTGGGAGATGGGGTCCTGCAAAACAGATAAAATCTCCTTTTAGTAAGTTCTGTCATCAATTTTCATTTATACAAATGTTCATTACTCTGAGTGAGTCACGATAGAAAGCAGGCAGGCTTTTGTCTGCACCAAGGGACAATGCAATTGAGACACGCCCCTGTAGGGCGGGGATGGTAATAAAACCACCTGAATGAAAACACAAACAGGAATCTGTTGTGAATTTTATACTGCCCAAGAAGAAGGGGCTGTTGGCCCTGAAACGCGTAGGCACCTTGAACCAATACACGGCAGAAGCAAGCAGGTTGCATGAAGAGGCCGGAGGGCAGAGCGAGGTCGTGTTCTTTCCCTAGCTCCTGGGCGTTTGCTTTTCATATATATATATATATATATATATATATATATATATATATATATATATATATATATATATATATTTATATATATTATTTTTTTTTTACCTACTGGCGATCGCCAGTAGGTAGTTATAGTTAGAACGCAGTTTCCATAGGGAAAGCATTTTTTGATTTGCTAATAACTTTGGCGTAGTTTGATGAATATTTATGAAATTCTCAAAAAAAAGGCTATCCAGGTCAGCTCCTATCCTGAAAGTTTGGAGGTGATTCGTAAAGTGGGGACTGAAAAAAAAGGGGAGTCCCAAAACGCGTTTTCCCCACATTAATTTCCATTGGAAATTTTGCGACGAGCTACAGCCCAAACTGCTGAACGGAATTACCCCAAATGTGGCAAAAAGGTAGAGCTTGGTTCAGAAAGTGACCTTTTTTTAAAGGTGTAAATCCGTTCAGTAGTTTTTGAGAAATTCAAAAAATAAGAGTCAAAAAATCTATTTCCCATTGGAAACTTTGGGCAAGGCTACAGCCAAAACTAACTGAACGGAATTGCCCCCAATTTGGCAAAAAGGTAGTGCTTGGATCAGAAAGCAACTTTTTTTTAAAATGGTGTAAATCCATTCAGTAGTTGCTGAGAAATTAGAAAAATAAAAGTTTTGATATCTGGGTGGAGCCTAACTCCCGAGCATGAGCTTCACTCTGATTGGTTGCCAACACTCCAAACCAGGAAGTGTTGGCAGTCATCTTGTGACTTGGTTGAAGCGAGTCACCAGAAAACAGAGAAACAAAGATATAAAACAAGAGAAGGGGGCAGGGTAGAAACACCCTGACCCCCTAGGCCTGCTCAGTGGGTCCCAGAAGGACCCCCAAGGCCAAAAAAAGTGTTAAAAAAAACCAAAATTCTGCCCAATTCATGCTGGGGCCACGGGTTCTCGCGTTTTATTTTAATGAGGCCTCTGGGTGGGCTAAGTTCCAGGGCATTTCTTAGAAAATAATAGCGGGGGCTCGCTGGGGTTTGGGGGCCCGCTGAGGCCCCCAACGCCCCGGGGCTTCACTCATGTTGGGAGGGGAGTTGCGCGGGTCCCCTCCTGGTGCCCTCCATGTGCCTATAACTTTGGTGTCGTTTGACGAATCTGTACGTAATTTATCAAATATTTTCTCTTTTTTGATCATCTCTTATCTTGAAAGGTTGGGGGTGATTGGTCAAGTGGGGGCTGAGAAAAAAGGGGGGTCCCAAAACGTGTTTTCTCAATGCATTTTCCATAGGAAACTTTAGGCAAGGCTACAGGTCAAACTGCTGAATGGAATTATGCCCAATTTGGCCGGGAGAAAGGTCTTGGTCCAAAAAGCACACTTTTGTTTAAATGGTGTAAATCCATTCAGTAGTTTTTGAGAAATATACTGTTTTTTTTAAATCCAACAAGAGTCGAGAAAAGTTTATATGCCTGACATTCCTTCAAAGAACATTAAGTAACTACAAACTACTTCATTTCTACCAACTAGGGTGAACTATTATTCTTTATCCCTTCAAAAATTTGAGGTAATGTCTAATAATAATAACAAGAACAAGTCTTCTAAACAGCTACTTTTTGCTGACGTACTTAAGCAATCAAATGCTATGTCTGCAAAGAGCTTTGCCTCACCATCATCTAATCAACCCCGTACTCCTTCAACTGCACTATCAGGGGATACTATGGACCGACATTTCTTCCCTTGCATCGGAGGCTTAATCAAGAAGAGCAGATATAGTGCAATTTCTTACTAAAACAGAGAGCCTGGAATAACGCTTGACAACAGTTGAAAATAAACTCGATTCCGTACAAAGCAGAGATCAAGAACTATTGTTTCTCCGTAGCAAGCTAGTTGATTTGGAAGATCGCGGCAGGAGAGATAATATTCGTTTCTGCGGTATTCCAGAGAAAGTTGAAGGCCAGAATACTAGAACTTTTTTATTGCGATATTCTCCCCAAATTGGTTGGTATTCATTTTGATCCAATGCTTGAAAGTCAACGTGCACACCGTCTTGGTCCTATGCGTAAAGGCCTAGATACTCGTCCAAGACCCCCTCATCGCTTGCTTTTTGAGACACGATCAGGCTAGACAATTATTGACAGCGGTACGTACACAAACCTTCTACAGGTATGAAGGACATGAAATCAGAATGGCAGCTCACTTTTCTTGAGGAACTAATGAACAGCGGAAAGCATTTTTATCCATGAGGCCCCAATTACATAAAATGGACATCAAATATGGTTTGTTCGATCCTGCCCATTTCCATGTCACCAAAAATGGTGATTCAAGGGACTTTTACAACCCAGAAGAGTTACAACGTTTCTTGGATGACATGAAGATGCAGGATATGGACACACAACATACGTCTATGCTTCAGATTTCTCAAAGTCCTCAATCTACTTACCACCTCGCAGATAGCAGATGTCGAATCCCTAGTAAAGCTTGTCAACATGGCAGAGAATCTGAGAGGTTGAATTGTACCCAGGAAGATAAAACCTCAGCTTTGCAGACAGTATCTAATTTCACCCAAGATCAACATAGAGACAAATCTCGTTCTCCTTTAAAATCCGCTACAGATGGAGCGTAGTCCTCAATGTCATGATTCTCCAATTGTTAATTAAAATTTTAGCTTGTGAATTCCATGTTCATGATTCACAGGAAGACAAGCACCTTGCATACTTCAGAAGAAGATAATCCCTCCGTATGCATCAGATGAGTAGAGTTCACACTGTTTCTCTATTTACTTCCTTATAATTTTTGTCAAAGTTTTAAATGAAATGTTTATATATATTTATTTTATTCACCTTAAGATCTGAAATTGACTCATTATATTAATTATTATAAAGATGTATTTTCTATGTAATATTTACTGTCAAGATTCGTACTTTCTCATGCATGATATTTTAACAGTTTTGTGGGAACACACTTTCTTAGTCTATTGAACCTTTGGAGATTATTTATAGATATGCCATAGATAGCAGCAGGCTTTTTTAGAGGTAAACCTTTTATTACTAAAATTTGATTGTAACTAATTTCTCAATCTCTATATATACATATATTAGCCTTTACGCTTAGGATGCACGTTTATTGCATGAATTATTTTAATATTCATTATTGATGTTCTTTATTGGATAATACTTTCTTTTCTGCTCACCTTTTTATATTTATTTAATTGGTAGATTCATTGTCATCCGAAACGTATTTATTCTACTTGCAATCTTTTACAAACATTTCTACTAAATGATATTTATACTTATGAATATAGTCTTATATATTAAATCTTTTATGCTATATTTAAAATGAAATGTTCTCATCTGTTTATATTATTGGAATGGATGCCCCTTTAACGTATTCTCTAGATTTCTTTCTTATATATCCTGCATATGGCTGGCTATATGTCTAATTGTACTTGGTCATCCCCTTCATAGACCACCCCTAAGCTTAAATGCATTCCCTGGATTCTCATACTTCTTATAAACCGTCCTGACCTTTGATTTATACTCCTTGTGGGGGTCCTGCCCAGAGCGGAGCTCTTGTAAGCCCAGACCCATGGTCAAAGTCTTAATAGTGTAGTACCCTATATACCATTATATTGTAACCTGATTGTATATTTTTCTTTTTTCTAAATAATTCATTTTTTTTCATTGGCTAGTCAGTTAACAAATTTCATATTGGTCATTGGAAAATCTACTCCTAAATAATTAACTTTCTTGCTTCTATTTGGGATCCCAATTTCCATTACCTTTTTAAAACAAAGTAAAACAAAACCCCTAGTACTCTCACAAACATGGTTGATTCTCATGCCTTATGTCCAATATCATCGAATGTTCATGGTTTAACACATTACATTAAGAGGAAAAAAGTCCTCTCTTATCTCCAATCCAAAAAAGTAAATGTGGCTCTTCGTCAAGAGACCCTTCTTGACAAACTTGAATCAAAAAAATAGTGTAGGGATTAGGTGGGAAAGGTTTTCCACAGCAGTATACATGAGGACAGTCCCTCGTACACCTGACCTACTCGAAATGTGGTGTGGCAATCCTCATTCGAAAAACCCTTCCAGTAATAGTATCCAAAACATGGAAAGATCCGGACGGTCGTTATGTCTTTGCTAAGTTACATATTGGAGATACTAATATCTGTGTGGGATTAGTCTACACCCCGACAGGTTCCAAAAAATCCTTCCTCTTGCATTTGAATTGCTTGTTGTCAGAAATTGATGCTTCACAGTATCTTATAGGAGGCGATTGGAATTTGGTGAGAGATCCGGTCCTTGATAGGACAGGTCCTCTTGATAAACATAATGCTGAAGACAGAGCACTTATGAATGATATAATTGAGGTCAACGGCCTTGTAGATCATGGCGTCTTTCACACCCTGATGATACTGAATACACCTTTACCTCCCCCACTCATGGAACTCTTTTGTGGTTGGATTTCTTTTTAATCTCTCAAAGTATAGTCCAATCAGTTCTGGAATCTCATATTTTGGAACCATCAATATCTGATCATTCTCCAGCCTTATTACATTCACAAACACGGTTGACCAGACCAAGTCGCAAACCTTGGAGGATGAATCTTTAACGCCACAAAATACCTAAGGGTAAAACACAATTATAGGATCATCTTCACAACTATTTTTCCTTAAACCGAGGATCTGTGGCCTCTGGTAGGATTATGTGGGCTGCTGCTAAGGCTACTATTCGGGGGCAACTTATGTGGGATGCAGCTCAGGCCAAAAGGAAAAATGCTACTTGACAGAGAGAATTAGAACAAGATATTGCCCATTTCACCCACATATACACTAAAAAAGCTACTTTACAAAACTGTAAATATTTACAAGCCCGTGTGGCACTGAATAGTCTTAACACATCCAAGGCAGAATATGCTCTACAAAAAATGAAAGGGAGGCATTATGAACAGGAGAAAATGTGGGTAGACTTTTGGCAGCACAATTGAGATAAAGAGAAGTTGTCATGGCTATTTCAGCCCTAAAACCTGTAACACGTTGACCCGTCCTCAGGACATAGTTAATGAAGTTGCTCCTTACTATAAATCTCTTTATACCCCAGGTACCCACGTAGATCATGATAAAATGGCATCTTCCCTTGCAGGAATCGATTTCCCACTCCTTTCTGCAGAAGACAGAGCACTTTTAAATACAGAAATTAGCAAAAAGATGATATCATAAGCTATTGCCAAACTTCCATATCATAAAGCCCCAGGAGAAGATGGATTCCCTGCAGAATTTTATTGTTGGTCAGGTGACAGCGTAGTAGATTGTTTACATGCTGCATTCTAAGAGGCTGAACATACATCTTTTCTAGGAAGTCTTTCTAATAAAGCAGTAATTGCAGTCCTGCCCAAACCGGGGAGGGATCCACTGCTCTGTAGCAGTTATCATCCTATATCGCTCCTTAATTGTGACATAAAAATCCTGGTCAGTATTCTTGCCTCTCGTCTCCGCAGAGTTATCCCCTCCCTAATCCATCATACCCAAGTGGGATTTATACCTGGACGATGTTCTAGAAATCATTTGCGTTCCTTAGCCTATACCCTTCATGCTGCCAAAAATCCTTCAGGATGATGTCATAGCATTATTGATTGATGCGGAAAAAGCATTTGATCGAGTAGAATGGACATATCTATTTAAAATTTATTTTAAAACAATTTGTATTGGGGGATCAGTTTATAATCAATCAATCAAAGCATTTGTATAGCGTGCTACTCACCCAGAGGGTCTCAAGCCGCTTGTGGGAGAGGGGTCCGCTACTGCTCGAACAGCCAGGTCTTGAGTTGCTTCCTGAAGGGGAGGTGGTCTTGGGTCAGGCGGAGGTGGATGGGGAGGGAGTTCCACGTCTTGGCAGCCAGGTAGGAGAAGGATCTTCCTCCTGTTGTGGCTCTTCGGATGCGGGGGACGGCAGCGAGGGCATGACTGGTCGATCGTAGCTGGCGGGTGGAAGTGTAGAAGGTCAGGCGGTCGTTGAGGTATCTTGGGCCTTGGTTGTGGAGAGCTTTGTGTGCGTGGGTGACGAATCTGAATGTGATTCTTTTGCTGACGGGGAGCCAGTGCAGGTTTCTCAGGTGTTCGGAGATGTGGCTGTGTCAGGAAATGTCCAGGATGAGTCGTGCTGAGGCGTTCTGAATGCGCTGGAGTCTTTTCTGAAGTTTGGCTGTGGTTCCGGCGTAGAGGGAGTTGCCGTAGTCCAGTCGGCTGGTGACGAGGGCCTGGGTGACCGTCTTCCTGGTTTTGGTGGGGATCCAACGGAAGATCTTACGTAGCATGCGTAGGATGTTGAAGCATGACGAGGAGACGGCGTTGACTTGTCTGGTCATGGAGAGGTAGGAGTCCAGAATGAAGCCCAGGTTGCGTGCCTGGTCTGTTGGTTTGGGTGTGCTGCCCAGGGCAGGGGGCCACAAGGAGTCGTCCCAGGAGGAGGGTGAAGATCCCAGGATGAGGACTTCCGTCTCATCTGAGTTCAGTTTCAGGCGGCTGTTCATCATCCACTCAGCTACGTCTTTCATTCCTTCGTGTAGGTAGGTTCTGGCGGTGGTGGGGTCGTTGGTGAGGGAGAGGATCAGCTGGGTGTCGTCGGCGTAGGAGATGATGTTGAGGTTGTGTTGGCGTGCGATGGCCGCAAGGGGGCTCATGTAGATGTTGAACAGCGTGGGGCTGAGTGATGATCCTTGTGGTACGCCGCAGATGACTTCGGTGGCCTCGGATCTGAACGGAGGGAGGCGGACTCTCTGTGTTCTTCCGGCGAGGAAGGAGATGATCCACTCCAGTGCCTTCTCCTGTATTTCGATATTGTTGAGGCGCTGCACTAGGGTGCGGTGGCAGACCGTGTCGAATGCCGCGGAGAGGTCCAGGAGGATGAGGGCCGCTGTTTCCCCGTTGTCGAGCAGGACTCGGATGTCGTCGGTGGCTGCAATGAGGGCGGTCTCAGTGCTGTGGTTGGCCTGGAAGCCGGACTGCGAGTGGTCGAGGGATCCATTCGTCTCGAGGAAGGCGGCCAGCTGTCTGTTGACGGTCTTCTCAATGACTTTGGCAGGAAAAAGAAGGAGCGAGATGGGGCGATAGTTTTTTAGGTCGGTGGGGTCCGCTGATGGTTTCTTCAGTAGGGTGCTGAGTTCGGCGTGCTTCCAGCTCTCTGGGAAGGTGGCGTGTCAAAGGAGACGTTGATGATGTCCCGTAGATGGGGTGCGATGACGGAGTCGGCCTTGTTGAAGACGTGGTGAGGGCAGGGGTCAGTTGGTGATCCGGAGTGGATGGAGTACATCATGCGGATCGTGTCTTCGGTGTTGACCGGGGCCCAGGCGCGGAGGGTGGTGGTGGGGGGCGTTGGTACGGTCGTAGAGTGCATCGGCTGTGTGCTGAAACTGTATGTCTGCGATCTTGCTGTGGAAGAACGAAGTAAAGTATGATTGTTATATGAACAACCTACTGCGTTAATTAACTGCAGGTGTTTAATTTCTGATGAATTTCCAATCCGCAGAGTAACTCGTCAGGGTTGCCCCTTGTAACCTCTTTTATTCCTACTGGCTATTGAACCTTTGGCAATCCGCCAGTCAACCTCTGTTGCTGGTATTCCTCTCCCGGTGGGAGAATCTAAACTTTATTTTTATGCAGACGACATTCTACTGACCATTACTGACTCATCACGTCCAATACCATCACTACTTCAAATCATAGAGAACTTCTCCTTTTCTGGGTATAAAATTAGTTGGGACAAGAGTGAAGCACTCCCTATATCAGATGGCACCTCACAATCTGTGATTCAAGATTATCCCTTCCATTGGCAACCCTCTTGTTTAAAATATTTAGGTATCCTTCTGGACGTAGTCAGATTGTTGTGGAGGGAAGGCGGGACCGGAAGTGACTTCAACTTCCCCTGGCCTGCGGCGTAGGTTAGCAGTCTCGTTGCTCTGCCCACCACCTGTATTTGAACTGATGCTCCCCACGCGCCGGCAGATTCACAGGGACCCTGATTGCCATATCGCTGGAGAGAGGGCAAAAGGGTTCCATTGGATCTAAAACCTCTTTTGCAAAACAAAGCGAACTTGCGCTCTATTATTATTTTAAATACAGCATACAGTGCTTTTTAACTTCCATAGCGCTCACCTGGCATTCTCCCCCCTTCCCTGGTCCACCACTGACGTAGTCAGATTGTTGTGGAGGGAAGGCGGGACCTGAAGTGACTGTAACTTCCCCTGGCCTGCAGCGCAGGTTAGCAGGCTAGTTGCTATACCCTGGTCACCATAAAAGAACGATGCCATTCGCTTTGCGCAGCGGACGCGCAAAGCGGTGTGCCAAAGGCAAGCCCGTCTGCGCCCGTCAGCGCCAGACCGGGCCTGGGACCAGGAATCGATGCCCCCCTCCCTCAGCCCCCAGGACCTACTCCCGGGATTCACAATTTCAATTGAGACATGCTACTAATATCACATGCCTACACTCTATCTCCCCGGAGGAACGACAGAGAAACTGCACTCAGTGCTCCTTCACCCTATCACCATCACCAAAAACTACCTCACCCCACACCGGTCACTTGGTCACTTGGTCAGCATGGCCGTCCTGAATTGCAGGTCTCTACCCAAACACTCCCTGGAAATGAATATGCTCCTCAAAGACACAGAACTAGATATTCTGTTTCTGACAGAAACCTGGCTGTCCCCAAGCTCGGAGTCAGACATCGTTCAAGCCCTCCCCCAGGATACCTTTCCCAACACCTTGACAGAACTACTGGAAAGGGCGGTGGCATCACAATCATTTACAAAAATCACCTCTCCTGCCGCATTCTAGACAGCCCGATTCTTGATTGTGAAAACGTCCACTTTAACATCCAACTCTCCCCTTTAAAATCACTGTTGGGTATCCTCCTGTACCGTCCACCGGGAGCACAGGGTTAGTTCTGCAGCTCCCTGATGGAGGCCATCATCTTGCGTGACTGCTGCTCCCCTAATTTCACAATACTGGGAGATATAAACATCCACTTTAATGACCCCTTGGACAAAGTGGCAGGGGACCTAACACTAGACCTGGCCTCATACCACCTTCTTTTGAAAAATCACCAAGCCATGCATGTAAAAGGCCACTTGTTAGACCCCATTTTCTCAAACCTGACTGAACTAACAATGAGTAAACCCCTCCCTATCCCTTGGTCAGACCACTTCTTGGTACCATCAGCTGGCAAACCATAAAAAGACCCCCCCCCGTGGAGCACTACCCTGCGTCCTGGAACGCCCCTGGTCAAAACTAGTCCCTGATGACTGGAGACACAAACTCAAAATCACCACCCCCTCATTCGAACCAGATCCAGTTTTAGAAGATGAACAATTCTCTACCTGGATAAAAAACTCAAGTATTGCCCAAAAAAATCCGAATGAAAAAAGGGAACCTTCAAATCACCTTGGTTCACCCCAGAAAAACACTGTAAAAAACTGGAACGCATTTGGAGGAAGGACTGGGCCAATAACAAAAAAGTAGAATGCAAAGCAGCCATCAGATCCTACAAAGCCAAACTTAAAACAGCACAGACGGCCTTCTTTGAAGAAAAAATTCAAGCCTCCGCCAACTCCAGGGAAACATTTTGTATTGTCAAAACACTGCTGAAAGTTTCAGACCCACCCCCGGTCACCGACCCCTCGGGTTGCAGATGCACCGAACTAGCAGAATTTTTTTCTACAAAAATTCTAAACATTCTAAAAACACTTCCCATCCCCGACCACCCCTCCGATCCCCTCCCCCTAGCTCCCACTATTGACGCCCCTTCCTGGACATCTTCTCCCCCCTGACAACAGAAACGCTTCCCCAGCTCCAAAACGAAATAAAAAGTGGTTCTCCACTCGACCCCGCAACCTTCAACATTCTTAAACGTGTGACACCGATCATCACCCCCCTATCACCAACCTAATAATCACTTCCCTACAACTGGGCATCGTACCTCCAAACTGGAAATGGGCTACAGTTAGAGCTCTGCCTAAGAAATCCCATCTGGACGCCCTAGAGCTGGGCAAATACCAACCCATCTCATTACTGCCTGGAATCAGCAAGGTGGCAGAGAAATTTGTTAACCAACAGCTCTCCACATTCCTACAATCCAACAGACTCCTGCACTGCTTGCAGACAGGTTTCCGGCCAGGCCAGGGCACAGACACCGCACTATTGGCAGTGGTCGAAGAGTCACGAATGATCCTGGATGCAGGTGGATCTGCGGCAGTGATCCTTCTGGACCTTAGTGCCGCCTTCGACACGGTAGACCATTCTAACCATGTCCACCATTTAAACAGAATAGGAGTTGCAGGTTCAGCCCTATCCTGGCTCAAATCTTTCTAGAACACAGAACCTTTCAGGTCGCCGAAGGCAACATTCGCTCCAGGGATGTCCCACTTCAAAGCGGGGTACCTCAGAGGTCATCCCTAAGCCCCACATTTTTCAATGTGTACATGTCCCCTCTGGAGAATATTGTAGGCCCATTTGGCATCAAGCTGGTTACGTATGCGGATGAACCCAACTAGTGGTCGCTCTAACCCAGACGGACCACTGCCAGGAAAACCTATGCTCCTGTCTCACGGAAATCTCTAATTGGATGAGCAAATCTCTCCTCAAACTAAACGGAGATAAATCTGAGATCCTAGTGCTAGGCAACCAATCCAAACCCACCACCAAGCTTTTGTGGCCTTCATGCATGGGACCAGTTCCCACCCCAAAAAAAGAAATAAAAAGCCTGGATGTCTGGCTCGATCAGGACCTCAATTTTCAAACACAAGCTAGGAAAACCCCAGGGACATGCTTTGGCCTCCTACGCACCACACGCAAAATCCTCTCACTCTTACCTCCCTATTCCAGAAAACTGCTCATGCAAGGCCTCATCTTGTCCCGACTGGATTACGGAAACGCCCTTTACCTTGGCTCCCCAAAATCGGTCATAAACAAACTTCACTGGTCCAGAATTCAGCGGCTGGCTGCTCACAGGCACAAAAAACCTATCTTCCGCTAAGCCTGCCCTAAATTCCATACACTGGCTCCAAATACAGGTAAGAATCAACTTCTTCAAAACCCTCTGTATCACACATAAAATTCTACAAGGAAAGGGACCCCAATTCTGCAATCCTTGATCAAGCCATATAAAGCCAACAGGAATCTAAGATCCGACCACCTCTTGCTAGCAAACGTTCCCAAAATCAAGAAGGCACGTCAGGAGGACGCTCATTCTCATACAATGCCTCCAAAACTCTGGAATTCCCTTCCTCTCAACATTTTCAGGGAAACAGACCTACTAAAATTCCGTAAGCTTCTAAAAACATGGATCTTCCCCTAGGCCCCCTCTGCCCCCGAGCTAATTCCATGAGTCCAGCGCTGGGACACCCCCGGGTAGCTATGCGCTCTACAAATCTATTTCCAATTCCAATTCCAACAAGGGAACAGAAGCCATGGTCATGGATAATATAAATCCCTTACTTACTCAGATGCAACGTAATTTCGATAAATGTAATATTTTGGGTTTGTCTCTGTAAGATAGAGTCTAAGCAGTACAAATGGTTGCTCTCCCATGTTTTCTTTATACTCTCGGAATGCGCTCTCTCTATATTCCATTATCTACATTAGGTCTAATAGACTCTAAGATACAATCTTTCATCTGGGATTCCATCAAACCCTGTTTAGCCATTAGCAAACATAACGCCCATCATTCTAACGGAGGTCTGAGTCTTCCCTCAATAGAACATTATTGAATTGCACTACAATTATCCCAATGTACATACATGCTCCAAGATAACTATAACACACCATAATGGGTACATATTGAAAGATCCCTCTTGTCCACTGAATGGGGTCTCTCAGCCCTATGTGGGCAGGTACAAGCCATCTAGATCCCTGCAATCCTATATTTTCTGCAATGCGTAAAACATGGCAAAGGACACACCGTATTTTAGGCTTTCATCCACGTTTACATGTAAAAGCCCCAATAGGGAATAACTATGGAATACGCAGTAAAGGGAAACTCTCTCCTGACCCCAATGGAAATCAGCTGTCATCCTTACCTTAGATCAGATTCTTCATAATGGAGATCTCAAACCTTTTTCACAATTGGTGGATGAGTTTAATCTTTCCCTACTGAAAACAGATAATTATTTTATTTTCAACTAAATAATTCTCTTAGTAAGGCTTTAGGAAACCTTGGATACTGCAAAACCTCACCAATAGTATTTTATCTCAACACCTGGGGGAGATACAAAGGGGTTATATCCAGTTTATATAAAACGCACACAACACAATTATTTTGTCATCCTATATCCTGTGATCTTTGTTCTAAGTGGCAATCACGTCTATGGCTTTCTTATGAAGACGAACAATGGGAGGCTTTATTGAAAAACTTAGATAAAGGTGCTCGGAGGCCCGTTTAAAATTTTGCTTATTTAAAATAATTCATGACTGACATTGGTCACCGGTAAAATTACATAAAGCGGGCCTATTATCACATTCGAATTGTTGGAGATGTGACGCCTCTGGTTGTGACATAGTCCACATCATATGCAAGTGCTCATGATTAAACATTATAGGTCCTATATAGGTCAGATTTAACATAACACTGTTCCTTTACATTTACCACTTTCGCTAGCAACTATTTTACTGCATGATTTACGAGTCTCCCCTACCCTTTCCAAACCGAAATGTCGTCTTGTACATACTGCATTGGCTACTGCTAAAATTTGTATATTAAGGCAATGGAAATCCCCTTCTCCGCCATCCCAAGAGAACTGGTTAGCATCAATGATCCAAACTGCCTCACATGAGAGAGTCATATATAATATTCAAGACCAAAATTAATTGTTCTTACAAGTGTGGGATCCTTTCCTACATGCAGAAGATGTCTCTGCAACTACTTCCAATTCATAAGTTACTTTAGCCATTTCAACAATTTGATATTTAATTATTTTCTTTTACTCTCATTACATTGCCTAGATATGGGATCCTTGTAGTTCATAGACTGGTACTTTTAATAAATGTTATTCAGTTAGTAAATATATCTATATTATACAGATACCTATCACTAGAGTAATCCTGAATTCTCAATAGTGTATTGCCTTTTAGTAATTTAAATGTATTTACTTAATGAAATGTGTAACACATGTTTTACCAAATTAATAATTTACTACCTTCAGCGTTTAATGATTTTTAACAATTTATTGGCTTAACACTTTAGTATTTCATATCCAATATTTAATATTTAATGGTGATTGTGTTATTCTACTTGCTATCATATGATTGACTCCTATTTATCCCCTTTTCTGCTATTCTATGGATTTCAATGGATTTACTTTTCTATTTATACCTGTATTAATCAATATTTCTTTATTACAAAATGTTTTAGAACTTGCTATTTTTTCAAATATTTCTTGTATTGTATTCATTAAATGCTAATAAAAACATTATAAAACAAAAAAAACAACAACAAAAAAAACAAACAGCATTCTGTCACAAACATTATGGATATCCCGTCTGCCTTATTAAAGGTGCATTATATATCAACTCACTTGTAAGAAGGCAGACTGGAAATCTGTGATATTCATGTCAGAATTCTCATTCACATCAAACATTAAATTAGGTCCATTGTTACCAAAAAATGAAGTACTTTAAAGAAAAATAACAGTATAGCTAATCTGTCTAGTTCAGCATACTTTATACTATATTCCACTAATTTTTTTGAAAAAAAGTATATGGCTTTGAATGCCAAGAAAAGAACGGGGAAAGGGATGGCCTAGTCACTCACCATACACACTGGATGAAAAGTCACTGTTTCCAGTCCCTATGATTTTGTTTAAATTATGCCAGTGAACTAACTAACTGGATAATGATGCATCACTATCTCTGTTTTTATGACCCTTGCACACCGTTGTATCTATATTTCTATTGATTTAATTTGTATCAGAGCTGAAACCACAGGTTTACATGTGTATTGTTCGATAGTATTATTTCTTTAAATAATTTTAAAAACATGCTTTAAACATCGCTACGCCCGAGCAAATTCATTCAGAATCCCATGCTGAATTCAAGGCTTTTACTCTAAATGATGCTGCTACTTATTTAATCAAGGTCCTGAAGAAATGTGATGCTATCACTGGAGGAACTCCGAACAGCTTCGCTTCCTGGTTTGTATCATCTTCAAAAGAAGCTTTATCATCTACAAAGCTTTCAGAAAAAAACATTAACTTATGCGTCCAAGAATCCACCTATTTAGGATGGACAATGTCCAGGGATGACATGGCTTGGCAGTTCGGGCTCGACTGTTCCCATGAGGCACAGGGTCAGACTGATTTGCATTTGGACATATCTGAACTGGGGTGGCGGAGTGAGCTAAAGAATTATGATGGATAAACCCAGGTCAATTGACTGGGGGTGAGTGCTTACATTGTTCAACTCTCCGTCCATCACACCTTTGGTATTGCTTTGTTCGCCCTAAGTTGTCAGGGTATGCCCAGACATGGGTCCCTTGCTCACTTTGCCACTGGATTCAAGCTAGCCTGGCTGATGGCGGCTGATTAGCCAGAAACCGGTCCCAGGATGCTTGTTTCCGGTCCAGGGAAGACACGGCTTGGCAGTTCGGGCTGGACTGTTCCCATGAGGCACAGGGTCTGACTGATTTGCATATGGCCATGTCTGAACTGGGGTGGCGGAGTGAGCTAAGGAATGATGATGGATTAAACCCAGATCAGGGGGGCGTGGCCAAGATGGCGGAGTGAGGAGACGCTTTCTCCCGGAGCTCCCGACCCAGCCCGGGCCCTGAGCCTTTTGTACAGCTTGTTCTCCCCCCCATCAGTGTGAAACCGGGTGGGGAAAGGTGCGGGAACGGTTCGGGCTGCACCAGAGCCATGCTCTAGCCCGGAGTGATTGGGATCCAGCCCGGAACGCTGAGCAACGCAGAGACCAGACGCGAAGAGAAATGGCGTCCAGGCTGCGGCTGTCCTGAGCTCCTTCCCTAAAGCACGTAGAAGCCGGCAGTGGTACGGTGGAGAGCGGCAGGCGCCACACTGGGTGCCATGACGAGACCTGCGACCTGGAAAGGGGACGAGCTACTCGCGGAGACGACGCGCCCCTAGCTGCTGATCCCTATCGAAATTGAGGCCGCGGCTGCGGCCTAGCTGATCGGAGGCCCGCGAGCCGGAAGGGCGGGGTCACTGTACGCATAAGCAGCGACGGTGTTGCAGCGACGAGACGGGAACCGGGACCCTCTTGCTGCTGTGGAGGAGTCCGCGTCTGGCCGGCTAGTGACTGACTTTGGGCCGGGCGGGGAGACGCCCATAGCTGGTACCCTCGCTGGAGGGGAGACAATGGCCTACAGGAGCACTTGGAGGCTCCATTTTGGTTCTCGGTGATGGTGAAGAATCGAACGTCGAAGTGTTGAGCCTTTGAGACCTACGTCAGGGATAATCGGTTCACCGCAGCTCACTGGGCAGTAACCGAGGAACGAGACAGACCAGAGGACCCGGTTTGCATGGCTGGGGTCGAACCTTTGCCCCTGGTTGTGGCGAGGCCGGAGGCAACAGCGCCCAGCCGTTGTAGTCACCCCCTGGACACGGAGGGTCCCGGAGAAGCACCCTGCGACCCGAGGCGGAGCCCTTCTAGCCGGACGAGGCGAGTGGAGTCGCTGCCCCGGTGCCCCTGTGCCCAGCTGACGAGGTGCCAGTTCTCGGCAGGGCGGCCTGGAAGACAAGATGGCGAGTCAGAAGGGCAATAAACGGAGTGACCGCACGCTCCCCGAGATGCTTGGAAGGTCTCAAACCAGGGGGGACCGGAGCCAACCGTCCCCGAACGCAGCGAGTGGCTCCAATGCTACAGGCGGCAGTGAACCCCCAGTCACTCGGTCCTTTCTGGAGTCGCTTTTTGGGACGCTGAGAGACAACTTCCAGGTGCTGAAGCAACAGGTGGCCGGGGAAGTCCGCGAGATCCGGAGAGAAGTCGACGGCCTTGGCGAGAGAGTGGTCGCGGTGGAAAGTTCCGCTCAGGGGCAGGATGAGGAGATCACGCAACTGCAACAGGAGGTGCTGCGTTTGAGGGACCAACAGATGGACCTCCAGGCCCACAACGAAGACTTGGAGAACCGTTCTAGGCGGAATAACATCAGGGTCCGGGGTGTACCATCCACGGAAGAGGGGACAGATGTGGCGGAATATCTGAGGGAGCTCTTCAGGGACGTCTTGGGCGAGGCAGCGGACTTCCCGGTACGAATTGACAGAGCTCATCGAGTGGGGCCCCGTAGACGTGCCTCGGGCCCACCACCGGATATCCTTGCATTTCTCCCTGACTTTCCCCTGAAAGAAAGAATCATGGCGGAGGCCAGGAAAAAACCCTCGCTGACGTTTAGAGGACACCCTGTGGCCTTGTATCAAGATCTGTCCGTCATCACCCTCCAGAAAAGGAAGGCGTTTAAAATCGCAACGGACTTCTTGAAACAACATGAAACGCCGTACTCCTGGGGTCACCCTTTCAGGCTTATTTTCCATTGGAACGGTGTGCTACATCAATTGAGGTCCCTACAGGGCACGTGCGAGGTGCTGGGGATCACTGCGGAGGAGGAGGCCTCCGCCACACCTCGCAGGCGACGCACCTCCGGGGACGGCTGGCACAGAGTCTCGAGATGCAGAACATCAGCGGCATCCCAACGTCCGAGTTCGCCTACCATCAGGGCTGAAATGGCGAGTGCATTCAAGAAGCCTCAAGAGACACAATGGTGCACGACGGAGTCGCACTAACAGCGTAAGACTGCTCCGGGGGGAGAACGACTTTGCATTTATGTTTTTGCGGGCTTAGGGCCATGATGGGCTGGGGGGGGGGGCAGAGGGGCGAAGGGTGTGGCTGGACGTCCACTACGATAAGTTACCACGGACTTGTCTGGATAGGACATGGCTGGGACAATATGTTTGAAGAAGTTGGGGGGTTTTGGGGGTTGGGGGAGGGAAGGGAGGGAAGGGAGTTGGGGGACCGAACTGGGGACTGGAGGAAGGGGAGTTGGGGAGTTGGGGGAAGAGCGGGTCTGGAGTTGGGTAGGGGAGGGGGGAGTGCAATCCGTTCAGTGTTCTTGATCTTTTCACGATGGCCTAATGGGGAGACACTGGTAGTTGAGGCTCATGGGCCCCCCCGACACACAGGACCCACTGCATGTCACACTCTGTCTTGATTCTAGAAGGCAACTCTTAAGGTAGTAACCCTTAATGTTAAGGGACTTAATAACCCTGTTAAAAGAAGGGCGATTCTGTCCCTGCTAGAGAACACACAAGCGGACATTTGTCTTTTACAGGAGACTCATTTGCTTGCACGAGATTGCCATAGGTTAAGATCCCGCAAATTTCCCACACAGCTTTTTTCTTCGTCTAGCACTAAGACGGGGGGGGTGGCGATCTTAGTGTCGAGCTCCTTTAGAGGGGAGGTCCTCCACAAGTTTGCGGAACATAAAGGGAGACTATTAGCACACAGATTCAAATTGGGGGCTTTGACATTTACCATTGGTTCGATTTACTGCCCGAATGAGCGTCAGGATAGCTTTTTTCAGTCGGCTTTGGTGGACATAACAGCATCTCCAGACAGACACATCATTTTGGGTGGGGATTTAAATATGGTGGCCGACTCCACTATAGATAGGTCGGCACAGCGCTCTCCACAGACAGGGGAAATGTCACAAGCAGTTAAATCCCAACTTGTGGACCTAGATCTTCATGACCTTTGGCGCCGCCTGCATCCCGCAGACCGAGATTACTCCTTTTACTCTCACGCACACAAAACCTACGCGAGGCTGGATCACCTCATAGTTACCGGTCCGGTACGTGACTTAGCTACGGCATCGGAGGTGGGGGTCTTATCTCTATCGGATCACGCACCGGTCTCAGGGAGCTTCTCTCTGCCGGTCGACCGGGCCCCCGGGGGGTCTGGCGCCTCCGAGACGCGCTGTTACACAGGAAGTCTGTGGTGGAGAAGGTTACGGAGGTGATCAGGGACTTCCAGACGCATAATGATAACGCAGATACCTCAGCGGCGACGCAATGGGCCGCTCTTAAAGCAGTGGTCAGAGGGGAATTTATTGTGATCTCCTCGGCGGAAAACAGGGACCGGAGGCAGAAGCGGGACGAGCTCACCCAAAAGGTAAGGGAATTGGAGGACGTGCACCGCCGTACGGGGGCCCCTAGGATTTGGAAACAGCTGAAGGCAGCGAGAAAGCTCCTGTCGTCATTGGACATGGGCAGGGCTGAATACGCTGCACTTTGATTGAAACACGCGTATTACACGGGGGGACAGGTGTGGTCGCCTACTGGCGAATAAGCTCAGGGTGGCCAATGAACGTCATCGGGTAAAGGAAATTGCGACTGAGAATGGCGGATTAGTTACGGGGGACTAACAGATTGCCGAGGCCTTCCGCCGATTCTATGCTGACACCGGGGAGGATCTGCGGGATCAGGAGTCGGAGGACTACCTGGACTCGGTCACACTCCCATCCCTAGAACCATCACAAACGGAATATCTCGAAAGGGAGATACGGGTCGAGGAAGTGGTCGCTGCCATCTCCAGGCTTAAGCATGGGAAGGCCCCAGGCCCGGACGGCTATACGGCGCTCTTTTACAGGACGTTCAGTGACAAGTTGGCCCCCGTACTAACCAAATTGTTTACTTCATTCTCTGAGCCGGGGGCAATCCCACCAGACCTCCTACAGGCCTCGATTTCGGTTATCCCTAAACCAGGGAAAGATCGGACCCAATGCGGCTCATACCGCCCAATCTCCCTCTTGAACGTGGACTTGAAACTGTACACGGGTATTCTGGCGGTGCGCTTAGCACCTCACTTGCCGGGCCTGGTGGAACCGGACCAAGCTGGCTTTGTCCCCGGAAGGCAGATGGTGGACAACACCAAGAGAGTGGTGCACGTTCTGGAGAAGGCCTCCCGGATTCCGGGAGAAAGGATGCTCCTTTCGGTGGATGCCGAAAAGGCGTTTGATCGCGTGCACTGGCCTTACCTAGAACGGGTTATGACGAGGATGGGGATAGGTGAGAAATTTCGGACCCTGGTCTTTAATTGTTACAGGTTCCCGTCGGCGGTGGTGCGGGTGAAAGGCTATGGCTCCCGGAGGTTTGGCATAGAGCGTGGTACTAGACAGGGCTGCCCCCTGTCCCCGCTCCTTTTCGCTTTATATATGGAGCCACTCGCTCAGAGGCTCCGACAGAATACGGACGCTACCGGAGTGAAGATGGGGGGATATGTCCACACAGTCAGCCTCTACGCGGACGATGTGATCTTGACCTTGGAGGAACCGAGACGCGCACTGCCCGCATGTATCGGTGAATTGGAGGCTTTCTCGCGGGTGGCTGGCTTCAAAATGAACATGGGCAAAACGACAGCACTGGATATCTCCTTGACTCCCGCAACACGGCGAGAGTTGCGGGACCTTTTCCCCATGCATTGGTCAGCTCACCAAGTCCAGTATTTGGGCGTACTGTTAGCACCCACGCTGCAGGCCATGGTGACAGCCAATTATACGGCCTTGACTGGGAAGATTAAAGAGGAATTGGAGAGGTGGAGCAAAGGGTTGATATCGTGGCTAGGGAGAGTGGCAGCGGTTAAAATGACTGTCAGATACTGTACCTATTCCGAGCCCTGCCGCTACACCCACCTAAGGGCTGGTTTCAGCAGACACAATCGATCCTATCCCGTTTTATTTGGCAAGGTCGCAAACCACGGATGAGGAGAGTTCTCTCCATGCTGGCACCGGAGTCTGGGGGGCTGGGAATCCCAGACCTACGCAAGTATTTTCATGCGGCGCAGCTCCGATATCTGGTTGAATGGAGCCGATGGGAGTCGGACAAGCATTGGTTATTTCAGGATCAGGCTGTAGCGGGTCGCCCTTTACAAGAGGTGCCTTTTTTGCGCAGGGCTCATCGCCCTCCGAATCTTTATGCGTCTTTTGTAACAAGGGTCCCGCTGAGGGTGTGGGTGCCACTAGCACGGCGTACAAGCTTACCACATTCCCCTCGCCGTTTACTCCTATTGCGGACAACCCGGACTTTACACCAGGGGTTGCTCAGGGGGCTTTCGCGCACTGGCGGGCTGCTGGATGTAGGATGTAGGTCACTTTTCCACGTGTACGGGCCGGACGGAGTTCTCCCTTTCCAAGCGCTTAAGGAGGAGTACGGTTTGGCTGAGACAGACAGGATGCGTTACTGGCAGGTGCGACACTGGGCTTTGCAACCGCAGGTACGTGAGCTGGCAGATAGGAAACTATTGTGGTACGAGAGGTGGTTAGTGACGCATACTTCGGATGCTAAACTCATCACAGATCTATATAAATTACTGCAGCCCTCCCCCTTACACTTTCATAATCCAGGTAGGGAACGCTGGAACAGAGAGCTGGGAAGAACGTTGAGCCATAAAGAGTGGGACCAGATCTCATATCGCGCACGGCACTCTGCATATCATGTAGGACTTACTGAAACCTTCACTAAAGTGTCTATGCATTGGTACTACACCCCGGAGCGATTACACGAGATGGACAGGCATATCGATAATACATGCTGGCGAGGATGTGGGCTCCCGGGCACGTTGACACACGTCCTGTGGGATTGCCCAGTATTGAGCCTTTATTGGAAAGAGGTGCTAGATGAGGTTGATACTCAATTTGAAATAGAGTTGCCCCGCTTCCCGGCATATGTCCTGTTGGGCTTGCCCAACGGGCTGATGTATCCATTGAAATCCCGTAGGGGCAGACAAATTGCAATAGCATTGGGCTCCGCCGTTCAGAATATCCTAATCCATTGGCGGACCACCACTGTTCCATCTATCACGGGCTGTTTGCATAGGCTGTGGCACGTTCTGGGTATGGAAAAACTGTCACTGATGATGGCCGGGGAGGTGGAGCAATTTGGGGAGTTGTGGCAGCCCTTCCACGCATTGCTGGCTACCGAATTCAGGGAGCTGACCTGTCTGAGGTACTTGACGCTCTTGAGATTGACACTACCGCTAGAGTTCACTGCACAATAATCATGGGTTGGATAAGGTTTGGGGGTAGTGAGGGGGGGGCTAAACGCCGTAGGTTTGGCTTAAGACAGGACACTGGACGGGGTGTTGGGAGGGGGTTGGGGAACAAGAGGGGGGTGGGGGAGTTGGGGGGGAACTGTTCCTTTTAAAAGGGGAGGGCACGGACACTTTCTTCTACCTCAGGGTGTTATTGAATGTAATGTTGATGGACGAGGAGCCCACACAGCCTCTACTGCTCTTGCGGGACATGTAGCATTTACTTGAAGATCCGTGGTCTGTGACTGCATCCGCTGTGGCTAGGGACCTGATAGGGCTCTCCACCCAAGTTGTGTTCCCCAAGGTACTGGTGTATGACAGGGGCACCAACTTTATGTCTGCCGACATAAAGTCTATGTGGGGACAGTGTGGAGTAACCCACAAGTTCTCCAAACCCTATCAAACTCAACTCAAAGGGGTTGTCGAGATATTAAGGGACCTCTCAGTCTGGTAAAGAAGGGGTAAGAGAAAGCTCCCAAGAATTCCCCTGTAATGTGGTTAGCTACATGCTAGCCTTCCAAAACCAGATGGCTAAGTTCAGGAAGAAGGTTTCTGAGAACTTGAAGACTAGACAGGAACACATGAAATTCTGGTATGACCAGAAGGCAACCTTGGTAGAGTTTCAGCCTTCTGCAGAAAGTATGGGTTATGGAGCCAGTGGAGTCCAGGATCCTCCAAGACCTTTGGGCATGGTTGTATGAGGTGATTGAGGGAGGCCATCTACTGGGTGGACACAAAGACCACAGCAACCCCTTAATGGTTCTCCACAACAATCGCCTCAAAGCACACTACAAGAGGTCTGTGGTCATCATGCTGTTAGTGACAGATAATGGAGAAGAAAAGGATAGTGAACCTCTCCCTGAACTTTTATCCTCTAAAGAGAAGGATGGGTCAATGGAAGGAGTCATCCTCTCCCCTACCCTGACCCCAGAAGAGTAGAAGGACTGTCACCAATTATTGGGACAGTTTGCTTCACTGTCTTCACTCACTGTTGAGCTTACACCCTTGTATAACCATGATATTAATACTGGGAACAGCCTGTCAAAAATAAAATATATAAGCTGTCAGATAAGGTGAGGGCCAACATTGAGAAGGAACTCTACAAAATGTTGGAACTGAGAGTGATTGAGCACTCCAGTAGTCCCTGGTCCAGCCCAGTGGTGCTGGTACCCAAAGCTTCTCCAACGGGCACCGTCCCATAACTCAGGTTCTGTGTCCGCTATAAGGGGCTCAAATCTTTCACAAAGATTGATGCTCAGCCCATCACTTGCCTGATAAGCTCATTGACAGATTAAGGGCTGCCAAGTACCTGAGTACTTTCAACCTTACTTTAGCATACTGGCTGGGAGCCCTAACTGAGGCGGCAAAAAAGAGGTCAGCATTCCATACCTCAGAGGACCATTTTCAATTTAAAGAGATACCCTTTTGATTGAAGAATGCCCCTGCAACTTTCAGAGCTTGCTGAACCAAGTCTTAATTGGAATGGAGGCCTTCGGTGCTGCTTACTTTGATGTCATAGCTATCTACAGAAGCAGCTTGGAGGATCCTCCATTTCACC